>NC_056743.1:889477387-889572387 GCF_019279795.1 Protopterus annectens | reverse complement strand
TGTATTATTAGAAGACTGGGTAATCTAGCAAATTTTTGATGGGAATCATCTGCAGAAATGGCTGAGTTAATGACCTGAGTGTTTTTCCAAATGTGGCAAATGATATTACCCAGAAGGTGCTTCTGTTTTCTCACATGAACTGACCTTTGTGCCTGTTAGTAGTCTTCCTGGTCAGATTCTTGGGAATATCTTAAATTATCCCGGTCTGGTTTTCAACAGACTTGTTTCAGAATTTCCAGGCATCATGTCTTTGCTGGCTGCTCCTTCTCCTCTTAATTCTAACTGACAAGGATATATCCTGTAAGATGGAAAGGGGCCCGATAACATCCCAGGCTGCATCCTACATGAACTCAGGCATGAATTGCAGCACCATTAGGCACCTTATTCAACCAAAGCCCGAGTATTGGCTTTGTCCCAGAGAGTGGAGGACAGCCACTGTCATCTCTTTACACAAAGGTGCAGCATCCACCTATCCAGGAAATTATTGACCAATCAGGCTAACTAGCCTGATCTGCAAGGCCATGGAACGGATTATCAAGGACCTCATTAACAGGGATATTGGCAACCTCCAAACACTCAACCCCACACAGTTTGGATTTGGTAAGTGGAGGTCATGTCTGTTAAATCTGGTCGACTTCTTTGAGACAGTCACCAAAGCCATGGATGAGGGGAAGATGGTGCACACTGCGTACCTTGACCTGGCCAAAGACTTTGACACTATTCCCACCTCGGGCATGCAGATAAACTCTCTCAACTAGGCATCAATTCATATGTTACCAGATGGGTAGCAAACTGGTTCACTCATAGAACCCACCTATTCAAAATAGGGGAAGCCTCCTCAAGCAGTAGACCCATAATAAGTGGCATACCTCAGTGATTGGTCTTGGGGCCTCTGTTATTCAGGATATACTGCTCTGAGGTTCAGACTAAAACCAGTGGGCTATGGCTGACCAAGTTTGCAGATGACTGCAAGCTGGGCGCAATCATCAATTCCCCAAGTGATGTGGACGTCCTCCAAGAGGGTCTCACCCAAACAAATGACTGGTGCCAGAAACATGGCCTCAAGCTGAATGCCAAAAATGCATCATCATCCCCTTTGGGGAGAGTGATGTCTCCACATATTATCACATTAATAATAACATCCTAAGTACACAATCAGTAGTGAGGGATTTGGGCACTGGGGTTGATAGCAACCTGACTTTTGACTGCCATGTTGCTTCCATTGTACGGAAAGCTTTTTCCGTGGCTCACCTCATAAGTAAGGGTATCTCATCCAGGGACAAAGAAGTCATAACATCCCTGTATTCTTCCCTTATAAGGCCAATTATTGAGTACAATGCCCCCTTCAGCATGCACTTCGCAAAGCACATGCAGCTGCTGGAGAGACCACACAGGTTCCTCACAGGGAGAATCCAGGGCCTCAAAAATCTACCCTTCACAGATAGGCTAAAAGCACTGTCCTTCTACTCAATTTCATACAGACTCCTCAGAGGTGACTTCTGTCTGGCATAAAAAGCAATCTCAGACCCCACTTTGATGGAACTGCTGCATATCCGCAAGTCAAGCTCCACTCGAGCAACCCATATGTGCGACCTCAACCTGGTCTTTGATATCAATAGGACTTGTTGGTGGGACAGATTTGTGTCCCAGAGACTCTCCCATCTGTGGAATCGGCTCCCTCTCCATGTCAAGCAGAGTACCTCATTATCCCTTTTTAAGCTCAACCTGGATAACTGGATAGGAAACAGAAAATACTCCCCTGGGATTCCACTTGTGTCTCTGCTGGACAGGGGCTGTGGGTACTGACTTGTCTAAACATGGGCTAAACTCTTGGCTAGGCTTATAAGGGCCTCAGGGCCAATAGCCTAGTAACCTCTTATGATCCTATGATCTTATGGTAGTAATGTGTAAAATGTACATAGTCTAGTTCATTTTCACTGTTCAGTAAATTCCATCCAAAGATGTGTAGCTTATCTAGCAATTTTGCAAAGGAGGTTAAGATGGGCTATTACAGAGCTTTATTGTATAGGCTTGGATTTAATTCTCATAGTTTCCATGTGTCCATTGCATCACTTTCTGACCATACTCTAGGATTACTCCAAAAAGAGATATGTGCGCCTAGTGGGGCTTACTGAGTTCATAAATAAAATTAAAAAAAGAGTATGTTCTGTGGTCTGAATGATTGTGTTGCTTTGGATTGTGCTAAGGCAGTTGCTAGTGGTCTTTTATATCACTTTGAAGACCATCTAAAGCATATTAGATAGCTGCCACTTAGGTCTGAAAATATCTGAATGTTCTAAATTCTATCACGCTTACTAATGAAGACCAAGTTCTTGAGACATGATTTGATGTGTTATCATCATTAAGCATCTTCTGGAGATGATGAGCAGTTATAGAAACTTCTCTAACCACTCATATTAATAGTGACATCTTCAAGTACTATAATGCAAGACTTATGCATGAAAGTCATATCATGGTTAACCAGTAAGGAGCTAAAATCATTAAACGGTTCTGGCAGGTTGTGGGTAAGCACACGCAGTAGTAGACTGCTGTCTAATGTGGCATAAGAGTTATCCAGTCTGGACCATACAGATTAGTGGCTACGGTGAAGGATGTTTATTTGATATCAAGCTGTCCTTTGTAAAGTTGATCTATGCCTCCATGCACTCTGTGATTGGGTTGATCCACAGGAAGTAACTGTTATCGCAGTGCAGAGAGTAAATGGAAAGGAAAGAGAATGTAGAGCTGAATCAGTATCTGGCTACAATATCTGGATCATGTTCCTAGAGGCACGCTTGCAGTTCAGACTTAGGTTCAGTAGAACGCACTTTAATACATAATGCTGTCTATATTTCTCTTGGAAGGGGTAGTCATGAGCAATGGTTTTATTTCTTCGTGTGCTGATGCATTTTGGTTCTGCACTGGATTTTGTGTTTCCTGCTTGTAAGAGATGATATGACAAGGCTGATAAAAAAATAATGCTCCAGGGAGACCTCTAAAGAATGAAACATCATACACAAGTTCCCTAATACTACCTCTGAGGAGGGAACTACCAATCTGCTGGCTCCTAAAATGGAGATCCTAAGTCATCTTTGCAGTACTGAACTGCCCTCATTACTATCAGTGCTATAGAACCTTCATATGTGCCTACATTAGTGTTACCTGTGAACATGCCAGAGTTCTTATCCCACTATGAGCACTCTTGCATAGAACACACATGGTGCCAGAAACTGATGTCAGTGATTAATTTACACTGCTAAAAGCAAATGCAATGTGCATGGTCAGTGAGCCACATGCATCAATCACATAAACGTAGATGTTATGTAGAAAGCAGACTTTTTGACCATGTGTATCTCAATGTAACAAAATACACCAACTGCATTTTATGCAAAAGAAGAACACAGATGTATACTATTTTTTATTATTGCTGAAAAGATAAATAAAAAAACATAAAATAACTAATCAGCAATGGAAAATTCTAATTTTAGAGAAGATATGAAATCCTCATTATGTCAAACATTAAGTGATTTGGCTGTATTATCCCAGTACATGGCCTAATCCTGCTGGCTCCATGATTAGCAACTTTGCTGAAACAAATGCATTTTGTTATAAACCCTGCAAACAGCCACCAAAATTGTATAAAAAAATCCACTTGAATTAAAAAACACAGACATTGATTTTTTTCCTGAAACTCTTACACCTACTTTTGGAAGGCAAGAGCAGAAGTTCTCATAAAAAGTGGAATAACACAAAACATATATTTTATGAGCAAATTCTATCCTTATGTCATAAAAATCAAATATGTTCCTACAACTAATCATGACAGTGAGCAGGGAAAACATTCAAAATGTAGCTTTTGGTTAGATACAATTTACTTACAGACAACCACTTCATCTGTCTGGTTAAAAAAACTTTGTGAAATATTTCAGGAATAATATTCCAAAATCTGATGAGATGTTGGCTTTAAATTAACAATTTGCTGATTTATTTGCTTATTTTACTGCATGGAGTACAGTAGACAGTTTGTTGTACACATTCATCAGTTTTAACTGTGTGTTATTGTGTCAGAGTACTGGCATGTAATGTATCATAGAGTTTCCTGTATAATGGTTTGCATAGTATTCCATTATGATGCCACTGTCCTGTCTAACAGCTGTCATATGCTTGGTGAAGTCTCTCTAGCTCCACACTGAAGGTTACACTGTCCACCCAGTAACCCTTCAATGGCCTAACAGCTTTGTCTCTGCATAGTTTGCCGACCATTTCCTGTAAAATTGAAAACCATGGTTATGTACGACAATGTGGAAAATAATAATTGATGATCTTAAAAAGCAAGTGTAGTGTGTGTGTGTGTGTGTGTGTGTGTGTGTGTGTGTGTGTGTGTGTGTGTGTGTGTGCGCGTGTGTGTGTGTGTGTGTGTGTGTGTGTGTGTGTGTGTGTGTGTGTGTGTGTGTGTGTGTCTGTATACTGCATTTATAGTATACACTTGTAGTTATGTGAAAGCAATTATACAAAACAAGTGCTGCCTAGTTTCCAGCAGGAACGTGGCAATCCTGTATGCATGGCATGAAATTCACCATAGAGACAACACTGAAAAGCACATGCATTAGTTATAAAAAGGTCAGCTACTGTCTGCTTCTAATCCAGACTCACGCCGGCAGTGAAAATTTCTTTGTCAATTTTTGATTACTTAAAAATAAATGAGACAATCCTTCCTATTTTCACTTTTTCTTAGAAAGGGGTCAAGGACTGAAAAAAAACTAGAATATAACAAGCTGAAGGGCATTTGTTGGGTCTTCTTTTCTGTGAAAAGGAGATATCTAGCCAGTCACAGCATTCACAACTGACGAAACAGCATCTAATCATGCAAGATATATGCACTGTCTATTTACTGACATAGTCATATTGGTATATATTTTATGCATGCATTAATGTTATATGAAAACTTTTTTGCTCTTTTGTACTGTGCTGATATTATTTATATTCATTATTATGATAGGTCAATATTACATTACTATATGATTTTTGTGTTATTTTAATAAAATCTTTTTTCTTCCTATTAACTGTATATTACTGTGTTTATCCAACATATATCTTAAAACAAATATATGGAATGCAAGTCGTGAAAACTGATGCAAAACAAAAGATGTATGAAATTTTATGCATACATGTATGTACACAAAAGTGATATATATATATATATATATATATATATATATATATATATATATATATATATATATATATATATATATATATATATATATATATATATATATATATATATATATATATATATATAGGTTCACAGGTAAGTACTAGGCTATCTGCCCGAGGGCATCTATAAGCCTAGCCAGAATGTGTTGGCTTTCTCTGCCTCCTTAGATTAGTTCCCTGTGCCTCTGTCCAGCAGAGCCATTAGTTCCCTGTGCCTCTGTCCAGAAGAGCCACTGCAGTTTTCCCCAGGGTAAATTTTCTGTTTCCCATCCACTCGTCAAGGTTTCTCTTAAAGAGTGTTAGTGAAGGGCTCTGCCTAATGTAGATTGGAATCCTGTTCCAAAGCATGGGGAGTCTCTGGGACAGGAATCTATCCCTCCAACACGTCCTATTTATCGTTGTAGTGAGGTTTACATCCCTAGAGCATGTGGCTCTCAGGGATTTGTTTTTTTTAGGTGGAGCATGTCCATCAATTCTGGGTTGGACATGGTCTTGTATGTCAGGCAGAGATCACCTCTGAGTAAGCAGTATGCAACCAAGTACAGCTGGAGTTTCTTCAGTTGGGCTGCATAGGGCATCTGTTTGAGGCCAGTAATACTCTTGGTGAGGTAGTTCTGTGGTCTTCCCAGCTGTTGCAGGTGTCTTGTAAGGGACAGCCCAAATGGGGAGTTGTACTCTATGATGGGTCTGATGAGTGATGAGTAGAGGGGCACAATAACCTCTTTTGTTCTAGATGCAAACTCTTTTGTGATTAGGTGGGCCACATAGAAGGATTTTCTAACCACCTTGGCAATATGATTATCAAAGGAGAGATTACTATCTACTTGAGTCCCCAGATCCCTAATTACATTTTCTGTATTTAGGGGACTACAACGTGTGTGGTAGTTCTCGGGTACTTTGTTTTTTCCAAAGGGGATGACTATGCACTTTTTGGCATTTAGCTTGAGGCCATGATTTTTACACCAGGTATCCATCTCAGTGAGACCCTTCTGAAGGATATTTGTATCAGCCGGAGAGTCAGTTATGGCCCCCAGTTTGCAGATGTCTGCAAACTTGGTCAGCCTTAGTTCTCTTGTGCTTGCCTGTACCTCTGAGAAGTATATACTGAACAGGAGGGGGTCCCAGGACTGAGCCCTGGGGTATGCCACTTGTAACCAGTTTAGAGTCGGACCTAAAGCCTGCAACTCTCACTGTGTGGGTTCTATCCATGAGCCAATTGGCAACTCATCTTTTGATGTACGGGTTTATGTTCAGGCTGGTGAGCTTGTCTATAATACCAGAATGGGGAATGGTCTTGAAAGCCTTTGCGAGGTCTAGGTAGGCTGCATGGACCACCTTTTCTTCATCTAAAGCCTTGGTAACTGTCTCAAAAAAGTCCATCAGGTTTAGGAGGCATGATCTGTGCTTAAGAAAGCCAAACTGGGTAGGGTCCAATGTTTGGAGGTTCCCAATGCCTCTGTTAATGAGTTCCATAATGATGCGCTCCATAGCCTTGCAGACCAGGCTAGTCAGCCTTATAGGGTGATAGTTCCCGGAGTCCGTTGTGGCTCCACCTTTGTGGAGTGGGATAACTGTTGCTGTGTGCCACTCTATGGGTATGTAGCCTGTAGTGAGGCTGAGTTTGAACAGTGTGTTTAGGTGAGGGGTTAGTTCATTTTGGAGCTCATGTAAGACACAGCCTGGGACACTGTCCAGTCCCAGTGAAGCTGTGTTTTTGGCTTTGGATAGGGCTGTTTTAACCTGTGTGTCAGTGATTGCTGCAGCTCTACATTCTTCTGGTATGGTTATGGGCCCTTTAGGGGGTGAGAGGGGGGTGAAGTTTGCACTAAACCTGTCTGCCAGAATGTTGGCAATATCAGTCGGTTAAGTGTATTTTGTGCCATTCTGCACTGACTCAGAGCAGATCTGAGAGTTTCCACTTAGGTTCTTGACATAGCTAAAGAACGCTTTGTGGTTATCTTTGGAGTCCTTGGCAATTTTTCTTTCGAAGCTAGCCATGGATGATTTTATGAGGGATCATAGTTTCTTGGTGATACTCATCAGGGATGTCTTTCCTTCTTGGGATTTTACTCTTTTCTGTACTAGTTTCCTCCTTCTATAGTATAGTTTGCTTATGGCAGGGATCCACCAGACTGGTTTCCTTTTCCTGGAGGAGTGAGTCTTGGTTTTGCTTGGGATAGCATGATCCATGCATTCTTGCAGGTGCTCATAGAGTGCCTTTGTAAGGGATTCAGCAGCTTGGACAGCATTGTCCTTTAACATGGGGGCTGTGAACTTTCCACCTCAGTCTTAAGTAATGTGAAGTTTGCTTTTGAAAAGTTTTTCATGGTAGTTTCCTTGATTGGGGGTGGGGGCGGAATGTGGATATCCAGAGTGATTAGTCTATGGTCTGATCTAAGCAGCAAGGGGTTGACCTCCAGTGTGGAACACCGGTCACCCATGTTGGTGATGACCAGGTCCAATATGTTGTCACCTCTGGTGGGGGTGTTGACCAGTTGATCCAGTGCATTTGAGTTTATAAATTCTAGGAAGCGTTGGGCAAGGAAGTTAGTACTTGAGTAGTTCTCCCAGTTAATGTTTGGGTAATTGATATCACCCAATATTAGGGCATTTAGTAGGACCTTCATATTTTCCAGTGTCTCCAGAAATGTGGAATGGGGGTCCTGGGTCATGGTGGGTGATCTGTAGCAAGCTACAATTTGAATTGCAGTTTTGCCCATTGTTAGTTGCACATGGATGATCTCTGAGGCATCATGCTGCGCCACTAACC
The DNA here is from genome assembly GCF_019279795.1 of Protopterus annectens. Taxonomy (NCBI): domain Eukaryota; kingdom Metazoa; phylum Chordata; order Ceratodontiformes; family Protopteridae; genus Protopterus; species Protopterus annectens. The sequence continues at coordinate 889,564,400 of NC_056743.1, read as the reverse complement.
TGGAGGTGTAGGTATCCTTGATGAATATGGATACAGCCCCGCCTTTTGTGTTTCAGTCCGGGTTCTGTGGCCGAAAAGTATGGTATGAGTTATAGCCTGGTAGTGCTGGGGTGCTCTCTGGAGCATTAAGCCATGTTACTGCACAGATACTGATGTTCTCCATACTGAGGAGTGCCTTGAGTGCATGCATTTTGAGGTTTAGACTTCTAGCGTTGAGTAGCATTACCCTCAGTTTTTGGTTACTTGTGCTATTTACAGTGGTCGGTTTGTCTTTTGAGCCTTGCCTAAAAAAGGCATTATGGGGGCAGCAAATGCCTTGGCCAGTATTTGAAAGCCTAAGGGTGACAGGTGTAAGCCATCTCTTGCTAAGCAATGTGGCTTGTTGAGCAAGTCATCCCAGGCGGACAGATACTGGATCTCGTTTGAATAACACCAGAAACTTAGCCAGTTGTTGAAATTGTTCATTTTTTTCTTTATACTGTGGCATCATTCTTGGTGAGGGCAGGATGCTACTCAGGGTCAGGGTCATACTGGCCTGGGCTACGTGATCAGAGAGCTCTTCCATGTCTCTTTTCATGTAGTCCAGGGAGGTACATCTCAGGTCATTCACACCAACATGGACAATGACAGAGTCGTATTTGTACTTGTTCTGGAGCGACCTGAGTGCTTGTGTTATGTGGCAGATTCTGGCACCTGACAGGCAGTTAACTGTAACCTTCTTCTTGTCCAGCCTAGTTAGTGGGACATCAATGTGCCTGACTAGAGAGTTGCCTATTACTAGTGTGTTGGGTATGTTATTTTGCCTTAAGGGCTGTGATTGTGTGGCACACTGATTATGTGAAGTATGTGTTTCATTGTTTGTGATGGGGTGTGGAGGTTGCTTGGATGTCTGCTTTGGAGGTCTCTGTTGCTTTTGCAGATTTTTATTTAGAGTCCCTGAGTATGTTTTTGTGTATTTATGTGTGTTATTTGCCGGTGTTAGTTTAGTAGGTCTATGTGAGACTGGTGGTGTGTTGCAAGTATTTCCCTTCTCCTCTTGACTGTCAGTTCTAGTCTTGGGTTGAGAAAGCTTTGCCTCCAGTTTGGCTGTATAATTGCATCTCTCTCATATATTAGTGTTTGGTGGTAGGAGGAGAGGGTTGTCTGTGTACATGAGGCAGTTGTAACATTGCCTCAAAATGCCCAGATTCACCAGTTGGACCTGAAACTGCCCTTTGGACATGTCTGAATAGGGGGGTCTAGTGCTATGGTTAATACATAAAATGTCTGGAGTCACAGAATTATTCTACCTTTGCTGTTATTTGAATAGCAAGAAAGATCAATTCAAGCAATAACTCTAGCATGCTATTGGAGGGGAAGAAGTATACATTGTCTTTTGACAGCATACAGCCATTAACTTCAATGGAACAAGGCTGTTAGCATAGCTGTATGTATGCACTGCAAAGCTGTGTTTGTGTGTGTGTGTGTGTGTGTGTGTGTGTGTGTGTGTGTGTGTGTGTGTGGGTGGGGGGTGGGGGGTGGGGTGTGTGTGGGTGTGTATGTATATCGAAAATGCATGCATGTAGAGCCATGTTTGTATATGACTGCCAGTGTGTGTGTGTGTGTGTGTGTGTGTGTGTGTGTGTGAAGATTGGTGTCAGTATATGTGTGGGTGTGTGGGTGTATGCGAAAATGCCATGTTTGCATCTGACTGCCAGTGTGTGTTTGCGTGTTTGTGTGTGTGTGTGTGTGTGTGTGTGTGTGTGTGTGTGTGTGTGTGTGTGTGTGTGTGTGTGTGTGTGTGTGTGTGTGTGTGTGTAGACTGGTGTCAGTATGTGTGTGAGTGTGTGTGTGTAGATGGGTGACTGTCTATGTGTGTGTGTGTGTGTGTGTGTGTGTGTGTGTGTGTGTGTGTGTGTGTGTGTGTGTGTGTGTGTGTATATATGTATGTTTGGAAGGTACCTGTACAACTGCTTTGCCTGTACCGGTAGGGGGAACACTAGAGCATTTAGGCTGGACATGACATGTTCGATTCAGGATCATGAAAATGAGCCACTAATGAAGTGTTGCTCAGTGTTGCTTTGTCATTATTATGAATCAGAGATTACCACCATCTCACTATTGGGACAATATAAAGTTGTCCAATTAGAGTTGGCCTGAAAATCCTTCTGAATCTCAGAGTAAGAGTGTGTAAAAAACAAGCTGCTAAAGGATATTGTGATATGTCACTTTAAAAGTGTGAGTTAACAATAACGGGGAAGATCGCCATGTGAGTGTGTTACTGCCATACACAGTACACTTATAGTCAAACAATGAACACACCTTGTGTATCTTGTCTCTTCATATTCTGCCTTCATATACTACCTCAGCAAAAGATAAAGATTAGCCCAGAGGTAGATTAGGTAGGCTAGTCTGACCTAATGATTTAGGAGAGGTCATGAGAACAGCTGATGTTCAACTGTGAGGTGCCAAAAAGTATGCCAGAAATTAAGTTCAATTTATGACACCAAGAGCAGAAATTTCACTAGATATACTGGATGGGATGGGATGGGAAGAAAAGGAAAGGAAAGGACTCATTTGATTGTGATATACATACCTAGACTGTTATGGCCATGAGGTAACACACAGAAAAGTATTTTGTTTTCTATGTTTCAACAAAGCAAATGCAAAAACTCTTCATTTTCAAATTGTATAAATGTCTGAGCAACTTTTGCATTTCAAATTTCAAGTAAGACCTTACAGTTTTGCAATTCATATTTTGTTCTCAGAACTTACTGATATTTTGAAATCCCACTCATAAAAATCTGTCAAACCATCAATCTTTTTCAATTTTTGCATTACTACAAGCTATGTTTTACTCTCAGAATGAATTCACTGCAATCACCTCTGAAGATGCACAGTAAAATGTCTGAAAACTGGAAGCTTTGGATTCCGAAGTTTCAGCTCTGTTACACTAAGAGTGTATCTACGGACAACACAGGGAACGTACAGTTGCAATATTCCTATAAATTTACGACAAGGAAACTATAAATGCGTTGACACATTTACCCCTCAAAGAAGAGGAGAAATGTGAATTATCAGTTATGGGAGAGGAATTTAAAGCACAATTTGAACCAAATAAAAAAAACTTCCAGTTACAAGGCATGAATCATCAATCAAAAAATGTTCTTTGTCATTACAACTGATGAAGTAAGAGGCAAATTGTTTCAGAGAATCAGAGCTGTATGGTCCCTTCCCTGGGTGCCAGTGACTACTGATGCAAAGAAGAGCTATGCAGTGCCTTAATATAAGCTGCATATTCATGTAGAACTCTCATGTGTATCAAGATAAAAACACTGCAAACACTTAAAAGTCTTCCCAATATGAATAAACAACAACACGGAATGCATGAGTCATGATTAGATATGGGTGCATGCAGGGCTAAAAAGACTTGCTGAGGAACTGTGAGAGCACAAGATTAAAGCTGACTGATAACGATATGAAACCTGAATACAGAGCAAAAGGACAAACTAAGTACAAAAGCAGCACTACAGAAAGCCACAAGATATGTACGATAGTGCCAAGGAGCAACCAATCTGTTAACAATAAAATCTGATATACTGGGTGATATACAGGCATGAGAAAAAATGCAAAGTATGTAATGAAACTTTTAGGCTATACTAGAGTAAGAATCATTTTGCAATAGGGATCAAAAAATAAAATGCATTTGTTTTGCAAGATTTGCATGTTATTGAGTCTAAAGGTGAAAGAAACAAAAACATATTTGTGGGAGTGGTACAAATGCAGAAACACAGTGCAATACAAGATGTTGAGAGTACTGAAAATGTTTGCTGCTCTGAAAAATCTTACAACTCAAGGCAAACATTAACTTTAAACTGAATAATGGAGCAGCATGTAACAGGTAATCAGAGTTTAAAGCATCGAAGTTCACAGGTACTGTGTAAATTCTATGTGTTCCTTAGTGACACATTCTTATCAAAAGGAATAATTTTGTAAATCAGATTTTGTTTACTTGTATCAGGTTTCAGGTTGCATCTTTGGAAAATACAGTAAACCGGATATATATATATATATATATATATATATATATATATATATATATATATATATATGCTCAGCGTAATTCACATGCTCACTCAAATGTCAACTCAAATGCTTTTCCTAGGCAGCAATAAAAAAATTCTAACTAATGCTATCATGACTATATCTATCAGTACATCACTGAGAGTTAAACAGAAAAAAATGAGTAGTTTAACTGGAAAGTTATAGAACTAGATTTTGGTAACAATATTTTATTGAAGTGTGCAGATTTTTTACTGAACTTGGTTGTTTTTCCAGGGCCATAACATATCAAACTATATCCATATGCAGTGCCAGTAACTCATACACACTGAGAAGTGTACTTGTGAGTCATTAGAGAACTGAGTGATTTTGCGTGGGTTACTAGCATGTTTATGGTCATGATGCAGGACAAGCTTAAGATTTGCATAGAATCCAAATATCTAAATAAAGTAGTTAAAATGGAACATTGTCCTTTGCAGACAGTTGAAGTGGATTTTTCAACTCTGGTACAAAGCATGTTTCTGTACTAGAGACTTTTGTCAAATCAAAATTGATGAGATTACTGGAAAGCTATGCATCTCCATTGTGCTGCTTGCAAGATACAAATTTCTCAGACTACAGTGGATAAAAAAGTGTACACACCCCTGTTAAAATGCCAGTTTTTTGTGATATAAAAAAAATTAGACCACAATAAATCATTTCAAGACTTTTCCCACCTTTAATGTGACTTATAACCTGTACAATTCAATATATAGCTGCATATAAAATAGAGTTAACTCTTTCGCTGCCACTGGCGACCAAAGTCGACCTCCTGACTGTACTGAAGGTGCATTCGAACAATGAATACATTTAATAAATGCCTAATATTTCCCTTAAAATTCGAATTCTCATTCTAATTCTTATTCTTAATCTAACAGTTAACTCTAGCATCTTAGTTAATATATTATTATTTTTTTTTTACAAATAAACAGGTACGGAACTGTTCCTAGGTATATAAAGTCAATAGCCTACAGCAGAACATCTGTACATATTGGTAATCAATATCTCTAAACTCTTGTAGCATGCTTTACTATGGAATCCATCTCACCTGTGTATCCCCCACAATTTTATTTACCCAGAAGGACATATTTAAGTTAATAAACTTGACAGTTGTGATATCTGTCAAGTCAGGGAATTTATGAGTGAAAGCGATGCATTCAAATAGGAAAGAATCCATATACTTCTGGCAGTTCAAACTCAACCTTGTATTTCCCTGCAAAAAGCACCTGGAGACCTCCCACCCACTTCCAGTAGCCAAGGTACCATACTAATCAATATTACACAGAACAATGTGTTGAAACTAAAAACCAACACACAATTCAGCATGAGATGCTGACATATTTCCATCACACAAAACTTCAATATATTCCTATAAACCAGTTATTTACTCCTCCGCCTCCAAGCTACAACAACAAGAGACACATTAAAAAGCACTATATTACCTTTAATTATTTATCAAATTAACTGAAATAGTGCATCGGTATTTAACAATATACTAATCACATAAAAATTCACTGTCCTAATTAGAATTCTGAATTCAGTTATACCAGTTATTTCAAAATTGCTTATGTATGGTATAATAGTATAACAGCCTACCAGTCATTTGAAGCTTCACTTTCATAGAATTACAGTATTGAATTTGCTAACAATTTTAGTAATTTTGTGAAGTCTGTCTGCAAGAAAATAGCTAAAAAATCTCATCACCACAAGCACATTATATGAACAATGTCCATAAAGCTTAGAAAATCTTCATCATTTGTGGATCATGACTATAGGTTTATACTCAATGCAAAAAGGACATTTGTGTAAGTCTGACCACTAGTACCATTTACCCACTTATTTTCCACTGTCACACTGGTTACACTCATATCTCTCAACCTCGGAGCACAAAATCTGTACAAAGCCATCAATAAAAGTGGGATAAAGGCCCGAAAATAGGGACAATTTTTAAATATTGCTATTACAGACTTAGAAAGTTGATAGAATAACAAGTTTTGCATTAGCATGAATTTAAGTAGAAAGCACTGCTTTTGTTCTGCTAGCATTTGAAAAGACACCAGAACTGGTTAACCAGTTCTTCTTCCTTGAGTGGAGAACTTTAGGAGGTATAGGTGACTTTTGACATTCTTTTTGCAGGAAAAATAGCTTAATCATCTGCAGGTCACATTACATGAGACAACCAATACTCTGATAAGCTATTGTTGAAAAGCCTTCTGCTCCTCTTGAAAACAAACAAATAGAAGCACTCTGCCTTTCTTATTTTGAAATGCACAGTGAAAAGAGAACCAGCATCTATACTGGTGATTGGTAAGCACTTGAAAATGATTTTAGCTTAATTCGGTCTGTAGATTACCTAAATAGCCAAATGACACTTATTGGATACAGAAAATACTTTGTGCCAGTTGTTACCATCTTTGTACACCCGTATGATGCTTAATTGTATGATGGTCATATCTGCAGTGGGAATGGCACAATATGCTCTCCTGAGGATGTGATGACAATTTGTTCAACACAAATGTTATTAGAATAACCTGATACTGTACAACATGTAATACACAGGGATAAACCCACAACATACCAGAGGGAAATATAAATACAAAAATACGGCATAAAAAATCATATGGCAGAATTTTGTATTTTGTTCCAAAAGACTATATACTCTGATATCTTTGACAATAAAGACCTTCTGATAAGTGACATCTCTTGCAAATAACTCTTTTTACAGCATCATCAAACTAATCAATAATCAACTCTTTCGCTACAACATGTGATTGCTATTAATATTTGCATATGACAAATTATGTACGTGAACTGCTGACAATTACAACACTGTTTTTTTCTATAAATATTAAAGCAATACAGATTCACCAGAGATTGAAGTTAATTAATTATCCTAAGATTGATGTCACTGTTCTCAGGCAGAAAATTATCTACAAAGGTATAGCTACCTAGAACAGACCTACAACTGACTTGCCTTTTGTGTTGGTGGAGAGCTTACATGACCATACCTACATAATGTTCCGTTCTTCTACTTTCATTCCAAATTCATTCACTACAGCAGAAACTGATTAACTTACAGAGATTACCATTTGTAGCGAAGCTCCTACCAAATAGATGGTAATGCATCATCTCAAAGTTTACTTTAAAGCTTCATTTCTACAGATGTACTTTTTCCCATAGTAACTGTTGTATTTTAACTGGTGTATGTGTGAGCAAACTGCGTTCCTTTTCTTAAAAAGTTCATTGCACTATAACCATACAGAGCATTGTTTTATGCAGCCAGCACTAAAGGCACATAATGATTGTCAGTTGTATTGCCAAACCAGCTGAGTAACGTGGATAAACCCAGTTCTCCCCAAATAACAGTATTTTAAACAGCAATTGTGGCTTCTGAGAAAATAAACAGTATCTACTCTTCAATCGTCAGATATTCTATTCATGTATTTATAGTCACATGTATGAGCATCCTGAAGATATCTTCCTGGGTCTGTCTATGTGTATTGATTCTGAAGTTATCACTTTACTGATTCATTGCCTGTACCACTTCAAATTACATTCTGATTTTCCATTTTTTTGTAGGAGAAATACCAGTAAGTCTCTAATCTGTATTGGCTGAGTAATGGCAAAATCACATTATTTTCACTGAACTCGGCATTTCAGGCCAAGTTTCAATAAAACCTGCATTTCTCATGCACACACACACACACACACACACACACACACACACACACACACACACACACACACACACACACACACACACACACACACACACACACACTCTTCTTCTATTTTCACACACACACAAACATTTTGCTTTCATGCATGCACTCACTCACTTACTCACTCTGCACTTACCTATTAATACCATTAGGTGCTATCCCTTTCAAAGGCAATGAATCCCTCTTCAGCATGAACACACACACACACACACACACACACACACACACACACACACACACACACACACACACACACACTGATTCGTCGGCGCAAACACAGATCCCAGCGCGAAAAAAACAAAACAGGAAGGGATCTTTGGCACATGCGCACACTGACATTGCAGTTTCAGGTCACTGTCATGAAAAAACAAACAAAAACATTGTTTTGGTGCATACGTACACTGAAGTTGCAGTTAAAGGTCTCAGGCCGCATGGAAGAGCTCTGAGGGCTGCATGCAGCCTGCGGGCTGCAGATTGGACACGTCTGTGCTAGAGCATGATGTAGCCTATTTTTGGTCAGCAGGCAAGATATAAGCTTTGAGATTCTGGAAAAAAAAGTTAGTTATGGGGCAACTATACTTAAGTTCTAGCATGATAGATTTCAGCTATTTTTCTGCAAATAGATATGAGTCATTATGGATTGGGAGCAGTATTGATGCCGGAAAATGGGACTATAGCATATGGGTACAAGAGCTCTAACAGAAATGCGATTCAGGTATGCAGATATAGAAGACATCTCAGTGCATTTTTGCTGTCAGACATTTCATGACTATCATTAGGAATGGCCTTAACCCATTCCCTCTGGATGAAGGTTGTACTCTAATTTTAAATAGTTGCAGTGCGACTCTTTTAAAAAAAATCAATCAATATCTTCAAAGTTCAAGCAAATGTTTATATCTCTAGAACCATAAGTGTTACTACTGAAATGCAAATGTCAAACAATTTATCACACACTAATCTTTACAGTAGTAGTACACATTAGATTCTATCCCCCAGATTCTGTATGCCTTGCATGGCATGCAGGATTAGTGCAGGAGCTCTAGCAGGCAATATGTCTGCCGTGCGATCCAGGAACAGCCTGCAGGGGCGTGCACGAGCTCTCCTGCACTAGTCCTGCATGGACTAAGCCCCTGTATGCAAATTACCCCATTTGCAGGAGAAATCCATGCAAATGAGGTAAATTTGCGATCCAGGAAGCTTGCAACTGGCTGTGCAGGACTAGTGCAATCTGCAGAAATGTACTAGGTTAGTAACCAAGTACATTTCTGCAAAATCCAAAACAGAGCCGTGTCAGCTCCAAATAAAGGCTGCATATCAGTCAGGAAGCATGCCAATGGCCAAGAATAAGGCCATTTGCATTGCAAACAACATAAAAAATAAAAAAAATCAGCTTGTATTTTTTTTTAGCCGATCTAGGCTGTTTAAGCGTAGGGCAGCGGCGTGCAAACGGGATCGGGGGGAAAATAAGAAAATAAACTGAAAATAAGCATTCTAACTAAAATCACTATTTTGCCATGCAACTCAATGGCAGGCAGAAGACAACATGGCCAGTCAGTAGTGGTTGCTAAGGGGGGAGGCTCAGTGTGAGACATGTAACTATGCATTAGCAGGCAATCCTATGCAGATGAGGGGAATGATAGTGAATCCCAGTTTTCCCCAGCATGCTAGTCAGGTCCCAACAGTGTAAGAGTAGGAATAGCTTGGTGCAAGCCTAGGAGGTAGCTGACATTATAGGAGTGTGTGTCAGGCATACTGTACGTGGATTGGAGCCCTGTGGCTCGGATTTGCTTCTAGCTTAGCACAGCTATGCAAGGGGGTGTGTCTGAAGCTGCCTAGCACTATTTACATTGCCTAAGCGGGTGTGCGTGCTATGCACCGGGTTTTAAAGGAAGAAAAAATAGTTAAACCAGGAAATAGCAGCTCTGTGCACATTTGAGCACTCTGAGCGGCATGCCCCCAGATTTAAACAGGAAGGCAATGGGAAGGGAAAACAGCAGTAGGAAGGTAATCAGGGAGAACTAGCATAGCTGGCAGGTGAAATGTATCAGAATCAGCCAATTACACAGGCAGCAGACCAGCTCAGCCCAGAACACTACTATAAACTATGCAAAGACCTTTCCCTCTGGTTTTCCCATACTCTACACCACCGCTGTATGCAAGCAGGGAACGTTTAACAATCAAAACAACAAAATGATAGGGGCTGCAATAGCTATCATACAACAACTTCTGGAAGTGAGGATGTGAATGCTGTCAACCAACCCACAGTGAGGAGATGGAGAAGAGTGTACAGACCCAGGGTAACCTACCAGGGGCTACATGAGCTGGAGATAGTGGAGTGCTATAGGGGGGACAGGGACCTTCTACAGCAAATTGTCAAGCTGTGCCGGCCACGCCTGACACACAGAACTGACAGAGGGGAACCCATCCCAGTGGATACTAAGGTATATGCAGGCCTAAGAATACTAGCTACAGGTACCTTCCAAAGGCCAACTGGGGATATGATGGGGATCTCACAGGCATCAGCATCTAGGGTACTCCACCAGTTCCTGGATACCATGTCAGCACATATTGGTGAGCACGTGTATTTCCCCAACACCCGTGAGGTGTTGGCCAGCAATATGCAACTGATCCACCAAATAGCAGAATACCCTAAGGTAGTGGGTGCTATAGACTGCATGCACATATGCATCAAGGCACCACCTGGTGAGCAGGGTAGGGTCTACATCAACCACAAGGGCTTCCCCTCCATCAACTGCCAGGTCGTATGCGATGCCCAAGGCATAATACTGAATGTGTGTGCTGGCTGCACTCCTGCCTGTACACCACAATAGGGTATATGTCCTGACCCATGGCCCCTGCCCCTGGCTGACCTGTGTGAATCTGTAAAGCTGTGAGGCATTGCCACAGCAAGGTAAGCCCATACTGTCATGCTGATGGGTGTACAAGTATGGGATCCTCTGCCAGTACTGTACCAAGGTGCTAACCCGGATACACAAACCCAGCACCAAGTGTTTGCAGCTCCCCCACCAGAATGGCATAACTTACCATGAATACGTAGGTGTCTGCCCACAATACCGGACACAGCTGCAGTCACCCTTGTCCCCCAAATCATCGCTGTGAGCAAGAATGTCCACCTGACAGTACATGAGGGCAGATACCATCACTGTGTATAACAGTACACATCTGAATATCTCTGCTAACAGCAGTACCATGCAGCTGAAGCAGCACAGACACAATCACCTACAGTACACACTATCCTCTGCACAGTTTGTCCACATATTGTCAAATGATTGATGGATACCCTGCAGAAACAGTATGCTACCTGTAGGTGTACAACACAAAGGTCTGCACTGCAGTACAAACTACCTGGACTCAATCCACACATTCAATACAGATGGGCATACTGGGCATGCTCACACTCAGAGCAATGTTGGCAATGTCAGACAACAACATACTGAAAGTTCATACTGGGCATGCTCACACACAAACAAATGAAGGCCATGTCTGCAAACATGAGTAGACCAGACATATCTGGCAGTCGCAGATGTTAGTGCGGACACTCCTTAGTATGCCCCACTCATGCTTTGCACACACAGTGGATAGGAATACAGACATATATCTAAGGACAACACACTATAATAAGCCAAAGGTAGAAGTACATATATGTGTGGAAGAGAGTGACTGTGACAAGGAGCTGTCCAGGCCTGTCCCACCCAGCACACACCCAAAGGGCCACAACCACATGAGGTTCAGATGTCACTCAGTGTAGATACTAGCCACTGGTATCTGTCAGCATTACAGACTGTGTGGTGCTAGGTGTGCAACATGACTGTAAAAGGGAATAGTCATCTAGCAGCTGTGTGTACGTACCTGAAAAATATGACCCTGTGTGTGCCCGCATGTGGTGTGTTAACCTCTAGATGAATGGGTTATGGCCCATGCACACACACTGCCCTCCCCATAGCTCTACTATGACAAGCCTGCTGAGGTCATCCACTGTGAAATACACCTTTGGGGAAGTTGTAGCCCAGTAATCTCAGTGGTGCATCCTATAACTGCGTACTGCTGTAGTGTGATAAAATAGTTAGGTAGGAGTTCTAATCCCAGACTTGGCAATTGTGAGTGTGTGTGTGTGTATGTGTGTGTGTGTGTGTGTGTGTGTGTGTGTGTGTGTGTGTGTGTGTGTGTGTGTGTGTGTGTGTGTGTGTCTGTCTGTCTGACAATGTCTGTGTAGAGAGCAATGCTTTTTAGGGTAGTCACACGCCCTACAACTCAAATGCTCTACTTTGGTAAGGCTGCTGATGTCATCTAGCTAGAAATACACCTCTGGGAAGGTTGTAGCCCAGCAATCTCCATAACGCATCCCATAACTGTGTACTGCTGTAGTGTGATTAAATAGTTAGGTAGGAGTTCTAATCCCAGACTTGGCAATAGTGTGTGTGTGTGTGTGTGTGTGTGTGTGTGTGTGTGTGTGTGTGTGTGTGTGTGTGTGTGTGTGTGTGTGTGTGGATCTGTGTGTAGACAACAATGTATGTTAGGCTAGTCACACTCAGTACAATTCAAATTGTCTACTTTGGCACTCCTGATGATGTCATTCACTGTGAAATACACCTTTGGGGAAGGGGCACTCCAGCAATCCCCATGGTGCGTCCTATAACAGCATCATGCTGTAGTGTGATATAGAACTCTGGTAGGGGTTCTATTCCCACACATGGCAGTTGTGGATGTTTTGTGTGTGTTTCTATGTCAGTGTAGGGAACAATGCATTTTAGGCTACTCACACTCACTGCAATTCAAATGGTCTACTTGGCCAATCCTGCTGATGTTATTCACTGTGATATACACCTGTGGGGAAAGGGCACTCCAGCAATCCCAGTGGTGTGTCCTATAACAGCATCATGCTGTAGTGTGATATAGAACTCTGGTAGAGGTTCTATCCTCACACATGGCAGTTGTGGATGTTTTGTGTGTGTTTCTATGTCTGTGTATGGAGCAATGCATTTTAGGCTAGTCACACTAACTACACTTCTAATGTCCTACTTTGGCAATCCTGCTGATGTCATTCACTGTGAAATACACCTTTGGGGAAGGAGTACTCCAGTAATCTCCATGGTGCATTCTATAACAGTGTAGTGATGTAGTGTAATAAACTAGTTAGGTAGGAGTACTAATCCCAGACATGACAGGTGTGTGTGTGTGTGTGTGTGTGTGTGTGTGTGTGTGTGTGTGTGTGTGTGTGTGTGTGTGTGTGTGTGTGTTTGTAATTCATATCCTGTGTGGAGGTGGTTGTGAGTGTGTAACAACTGGACTCAATGGGGAGTGGGTTTTGCAAATTTCTTATATGGTGGCCCTACTATATATCACAATGTCCACCGTACTGGAATAACATTTGTGAAATAGCCGAGAGGCTGGGGTGCACATCCATACCCCTACATGTGACATCAAGCCAGGTGAGCAAAGTGAATGACCCTAGTATTACCCAGATGACACTCTCAACCCACTTCTCATACACACACACACACATGCCTAGGCAACAGCTGCTATGTTGGTAGTACCCTGCATATTGCCCACTGATAGTAACCATGGTGTGAATGCAGTGGGCTACAGTGGGCATGGCATCCTGGCCATCAGTCCAATAGGCACGTACATGCTGACAGTGCACCTTCCCCATGTTCCCCACTGGACACCTGCAACACCTGTGGTGCCTTCAAATGTGACCCACAAAGGACATATCATGCCTGAAAACATGCCCTGTATGGACAGATGCCACTGACACCAGGGAATACCGGTATCATGCTATCAATGTTGCTGGGTCAACCTGCCATCCATTAACAGTTCCTGCCACATGAGGCCAGGACTGGCACATCTGATGATAACAATCTGTGTACAAAACATGGGCCAGACACCCCAGGTACAGTTCCACATGTCACTGTACACGTATGTGTGAGGTGTGCACATCCCAGGCATCATCCATGTCATGGACTAAGGAACACATACATGGTAAGCAATGCACAGCATTGGCCACACTCAATAATCACCCAGGTGACTGGATGGTGAATACAATGCCCACCTCTGTGGTCAAATCCAGACACTACACCCCTGAGCCACAATGCAGACCATTGTCATGTGGCCTGATGCCAAGGTATACCCATCACCTAGCCTTGTATAGCTATCTGGCACAGTCGACCACTACACACCCGTGAAGCAATTGCACCCATGCTTGTCAGTACTGGCACCCTGTGTCTGTGTGTGTAGTGTATAATGTGTATGTCCACATTCACACTCACTGCAACCCCCATTGGCATACTGAAGCATGCTGTCTGATGTCAGACACCTCCACATACCCTTTGCCCATATAACCTCCATATGACCCCTGTGGTGCATGTGATACCTGCACAGTACTGTGTTGTGGCAATTTCACTAGTGATGATTTGTATTCCTGGCCCTGCCAAGTGTGTCAATGTGTGTGCATCCCTGTGAGAGTGTGGCTGTTTTGATGCTGGCACCTGTTCATGTGGACAGGCATGTGTACTACACCTACCATATAGCTACCATATCCCTGTTGCAGAAGTCACTCACCATCACATATACATTTTGAAGGCTCCTCAACATGTAACCTATGTGTAGCATCTACTAACTGCATAGACATGTGATAGCACTACATAGTCATCAGGGGTTTGATACCCTGTGGTGTTAGGTGTGTGACACTTACGGAGATTTCTGATTACCTGCACAATGTTCTGTACTTCCGATGTTGTGCTGCCGACAATATCAGCTTCGATATTGTCAGCTTTCGACATCGTGAAGTAGACCCTTGGGGATCTACCTCTAATAACATACACTGTGGAAACAGGGCAACACACAAGAGGGGGATGTGCCTGACCTGACTACAGACTGTAAGTGCTGCTATACTGCATTTGGAGTAATGTTGGTTTAACAGGGTGTATGTAAATATGACTGTCCTACATGTTTTAATAGCTGCCATGTCAATGCTATGTTTATGAGGAAACCCCCATCTGTAGGGTCATGTGCAGACTGGGCAGTGTGTGGTGCCTTTTGTTTCATGTGTTACCCACAGAGCACCTATCTGTGAACTGCATAAGGTAGTGTGATGATTGCAGTCTGTAGATGGTGACAGCTGTGAGAGTTACTGAGTTTATATCCCTCATAGGATATATGTTGCAACAAACCCTGTTACAACAGTAAATGTATGAGGGTATCACAGCAAATGTCAATATAGGCCCTGTGTATGTGCCTCTGTCAACCTTTGTATATATGTCATGCAGTAAGAGGTCATATGTGCTGTACACCATAATTAGTGTCATCATATCTAATAACAAGCCAGTGGGATAGCAGACTGCTGCACATGTTATGTGTAGTAGAGGTTACATTTTATGACATAACCTGGATATTCTGTGGTTGTGTGTACAGTACTGAGGTCTGTGTACTCACACTGATTGTTGACACTGTGTGTATTGTTCATATGTACTTTGGCCTGTGTACAGACTGTGATAGATGTCATTGTTCTTGGTCTTGTTCTATCTGATATTACATGCTGCTCCACTGTATGTTACCCTATCGGCTTACATGTTTGTAGGGCCATACACACACATGTCCCATACCACAGACAGGCTTCAGGCCACACTGTGTAGTGGCCCAGTATATGTAGGGTTAGTGTGTGAGTGGCACATATGAGGATGGTGTTGAACAGATAGTTCATATACTGTGATATTACTCTAGCTTACCATATGTGGCTGTGGCTGTGTTCACATTGGTTGCAGTTATGCACTTTCACACAGGTGTATCATACTCTGTACTGTGACATGCTGTAGAGCCTGCTATACATGCTGGTACATGCGCATTCCCCCATAGGAAATGTAGGCCAGTATTGAGCCAGTCTGCCTGTAGCCTGCACAGTGCGTTGTTACATGCCTAGCAGCTTAGTGTACTTACCCAGTGAGATGTCATGTCCAGATACTTGCCAGATGTACTGCTGCCAGGCCACCATAACAGTCATGCATGTCAGACAGAGCAGTGGGATACTATACAGATATATGTCAATATCTAGTGGCTAGTATGTGGCCATGGCACCTCTGTATCAGTGGTTATCATGTGTCAGGACAGACAGGGGTGTGTGAATGCATAACCTATGGGGGCAAATGTATACCAGTAGTTACACATTATACCCATCTACATGGCTGTTAACATCCACATTGTCAGGCTTGGTCCACATGTCTTGCACTAAGGGGTTCTATGTATACTTCTGGGCTGTCCAAAGTGTGTCAGACTGTCCACATATATTGGCCAATATCTCTGCTGTTGTCCACAGGAGCATTATGTGCTAGCAGTGGTACTGTCCTATGATATCCTTAGGATGTCTGTCAGTAGCCAATGGTGGACATGATAAAGCAGATGTGACCTCTCACACACACCATGTCTATGCTGCCTTAAGGTATCTGGATGTACATTACCATACAATCCACTTTGGGTAAATGCAGGCCTATCGACTCCTGCCATACAGATTGTTCTGTTTCTCAGTGTGCTTGTGATGGTGCCAGTTATGCCTTGTTATGTAACAGTTACATCCCATTGTGTCAACTGAGGTCTTCATCCCCTAGGGATTGTGTACAGAGTGTAGCTAGAGGCTGCTGAACTATACATCTGCATTACTTACTGTTGATTGTTTGGTATCCTGTAGACCAGTTTGTCTTTACTATTGTACTACTTGAAGGCCTCAGCCTGGACAGCAACATTTGTAGACCGTTCCAGACTACTGTCTTAGAATAACAGTTTCACAGTTGCATTACCCTGTTTATATGGATGTCAGTGTCTAAACAGCTATGTGGCATGGCATATACAACTGTAATAGTACACAAATAAAGCTTTCCCATTTATGCACACCTGTGTGTGGTGTTATATCCTTTGACCTCTCTGTGGATATATGGTGCAGGTAACGATTGTCATTTGTATTGTTGGCTCTTACAGTGTCCAGTTGTTAAGGTGGTAACTGTAGGTATAGTGGCTTTCTATATTGTGTGCACGTACTGCATATGTATCTTACTACACATATCTCAGCATGTGTATGTGTAGTTACATAAATCTCTCTCTCTCTCTGTATATATATATATATATATATATATATATATATATATATATATATATATATATATATATATATATGTATATCTGTATCTGCAAATATGTGTCTGTGTATATGTATACTAAGGATGCCCATGTCGTGTCTGGTTATGGGATCTGCAACACTTGGTAGTGTATTGCATGGAGGATGTGTTTGGCTGTGGGGGGTATACCTATTCGTACAAGACGTATATTGTTTGGATCCTCTCAGCCCCATTAACGGTGCATGTGGGCATATATGTTTTTATTTCCCCATTGTTATCTACAGATGTATGTCCGTATATATATATATATATATATATATATATATATATATATATATATCTGCTTACATATATATAACTATGTCTGTATATACCTACATATATATATATATATATATATATATATATATATATATATATATATATATATATATATATATATATATATATATAATAAAATATGTATTTAGGCATATAGATGTAGACATATACATCTATAGATGTAGGCATTTGCATGTATATATGTTTATATATATTGATATATATGTATATATTTCTATATAAATATATATATATATATATATATATATATATATATATATATATATATATATATATACATATATAGATATGTTGTATCTGTTTAGATATTAATATATTTACACACACACATACATCTACATGTTGGAATACATTCTCTGTACTGTTGAATGACTGGACTGGATGAGATGTTTGTGAATACATCAGGGTTATGTATATCTGACATGGCTTAGTGGGAAATCACTTTGTCTATGGTGTGCAGGGTCCTGGGTTTGAGTCTTGCAGAAGCTGTTTATTTTGTTGCTGGGCAGAACAAAGGGCTGTTGGATACAGAGTGATTAAGGCACTTTTGAGCAGTTATAAGTGGGTTTGTGTGGGTTTGAGCGGAGGTAAGCATTGCAAACTACCGGTTACAATGTCTTACACTGATTTAGCTTCTCAATTGCTTAACCAATGTAGGCATTGCTTACCCCCACGCAAACAGACTTAAACCTGCTTACTGCTGCTGAAAAGTGCTTACTCCCGCTTACCCCCATGCTAATTTCTTTAAAAGAAAAGAAGGGGTTGATAGGAAAGTGGTGAAAAAAGGGGCACAAAGAGGGAAAAACAGTACGGAAACTATCCAGGGATGTGCAGGAAGGGTGTAGGGAAGGTCCATAGCTGCCCATTTCTTCTATAGCAACAGCTGTGCATATACACTGAATTTGGAGGTAGATTTGGACACTCAAACCCCTGGGATGGGGTGAGGACAACAATAATAATTTGCGATGCCAATTAGACCAGATTACATGTGTCCAGTGGATTCATGCGAAATGCACAGCTATGGGGCGAGATATTTTTGTGGGAACAGATTGCCCTTTTTTTTTCAGGTGAGTGGGATGTTGGGAAGGTGTAGTAGGTATATTTGGGAAGGTAGGTTGGGTAGGTTAACAGACAAGACAAACAAGACGTATACAGGGGCGGTATATGACACATGTGGGGGGTAAACACCTTGATGGGGAGGGGTATTGGGACATTGGAAGCCCATGAGCCCCCTAGTGGAAACAGTGGGACTGAGGTCCCCACCCATCTGCAGTCACCACTGCATCTTCACAGCCCTGAAGGTCGCTGTGCTGGGGGCTGAATCGCAGAGCCAGGCTGACCCTCTAGTTGTGACACGTGGCCCTCGAAGCTGGAGTAGCAGATCACCAAACTGCTGGTTGATCTCTCTATGCACCAAGACCTCAACCTGGTGACGGGTGACAGGTTCCTGTCCATGCCCGCTCCCGGGGGGGGGGGAGAGCCCCATCCCCTGAGGTGGTTCCACCCAAAGGTGGTGCAGGACCAATGGACAGGTGGGGCTGTCGGGACTGGCCTTCCCAAGCGTGCTATAGTGTTTAGAATTTATCACATGTGGGTTAGTAATAGTCACATTACAGGGTTAGGTATAACAACATGCATAGATCTTCTCATTAACCCAGACACCAGATACGGAACAGTTGCATAGCAAATAGAACACATGCAGATATGGGACCACAGTGGTAATAAGAACAGCATGCAGGTACATTGATAGCACCATGCCACCAATGTTGGAATAATTCAATATAGCACATGCATGGGAACCATTAGAAAATTTAGCAAACAATTGGACAGTATCAGAACATAGGTGTCATTGCATACCAGTTGGGGTGGGTATGTTGATTATTGTTGGAGATATGGTGGGGGGGAGAAAGATGTCAATTAACAACTAGTATATTCCTGTAGTCCACATTACTTTCCTAGTCAGTGCTGTTATCTGTACCTTACAAGTCTTACTACACTACCCTATAGCCTTAGTTTGGACAGTGATATGGCTCATCATCATTACCCATGAAACAGTTTTACCTGCAGTATACACCTCTTACCCGGTATACCTGTGGAGGGAATGTTTGTTAACACTAACTGTTTCTACACATACTCTCAGATTCCAGGTTGATGTTGTGCGCATAGCTATCCAACTCTTTCTGCACAGACTCTGGCCATGTGTTGACCACATGCTGGTGTGCCAGGACATATTTAGAATATTGCCCTCTTCCACCTTTAGTGACCTGACACACACATATACATGCTTTCCTACACAGTTATATTATGTAGCACAGTGTGGGTAACAGTGATCAGTGATATTTTATTATTCAAAGAAACTGCAACACTCACAATTCCCTACAATACTAGAGTGAACAGTACCAGTACAGGTTATAATGGTTTTTATTTCTCAGCACAGTGTTTGTTTCCAACATACCTGCGGGAGCAATGTTTGTTAGCACTACCTGACTGTTGCACACAAACTTCCAGATTACACATTAGTATTATGCACATACATCTCACTCTGTTACTGTACACACTCTGGCCACAGCTTGACAAGTTGGGGTGTATATGGGACATATGTGGCTTCTTAGTCTCATAATGTTTTGGGGAGTTTCTAGTGTGCCAGCTTTGTTCTCATAGATGTGTGTCAATCAGTTGTATTTTCTGTTTGCTGCCTTTACATCTGGGGTCATCCCACTGATTTCCCAGGGGGACAGCTTGATAGGCAACAGATATGGGCCACTTTACTGGACATTCTGGACATATCTGTACAGTTGTGGGGTATGATTCTGTATGCAGACTACTACTACTCCCAGGATTCTAACTATGGCTGTGTGTGCTAAACAAAGCAACAGTTCACATCTCAATTGCATGTGCTATTTGGGTTTTGTTGTCTGCATTTTCCCTGTTTTCTGTCTATGTGTGTCTCAGTTGTGCTAAATGGCCTCTGGGGATTACACCAGTCATATACAGGCATTCCTACACATTCAATTTATGGTGCATGGTGTGGGTAACAGTGCTTAATACAACAGTACTATTACATGATTGCAAATCTACATTGCCATATGATACCAGAGTATACACATGCAGTCCAGCAGTTAGACATTTATTGTCAGGCTGTTACGCTTTTATTTATATACATACTATATGAGACTGTTCCTGCCATATTCTCCAGTGTATGCAGTACTTACCTTGAACAATACAGGTTTTATAAAGGCAATTAATTTACTACTACTTTTAGTTTTATTTTCTATGACAGTATATGCATGAGTATTACTGACCTGCCTCGTGTTGCAACCTCGCCAGATGACTGACATGGGCCTCCTGGTCCGCGGCCCACTCCATTGCAGCTGTGGGGGACATAAGAGGAATATTTAGCATACCTATCCATGATATACTTGAGCTGGCAATTATTACACACATAGTGGGGTGATACTTACACACAACTGGAACATCCCCTGCAGCTCTAGCCTCTTGGATCCACTAGTACAAGAGGTTTCCCTTACACTGCTTCAGGTCGGCATAGTGATGCCTGACCTGCTCACCAGTTCGGGGTATGCCAGTGGCACTGGCAAGGTCATGGGCGAGATGGTCCCAGGCCTCCGCCTATATTGGGAGCCCTGGTACTGGTCCTGCAGCAGTCTCTGATCATGGTCTTTGACAAGGATTCCTGCCATGACTCAGGACTCCTGGATGCACCAGCACTGTGCCCAAAAGCACACACCTTCTCCCCTTACTGCCATTGTGCCTGCAAGGGGAAGCTACAACCAGTTATGAGATGTATTCCCGCCTCTTGGGTTTAAGTAGGGACGATTTCCCGCACTTTTCCGTGATTGGCCAGTTTTGAAAAGGCTAGGCTATGGGCAAACCTGCTTACCTAGAGTTGGCATTGTTTAAAGGGGTATAACACTGGGCACATTGAGTTAGCTGGCCTACACATTGCTTACACCTCCTAAGCTGGCCTGTGCAATGCTTAGCATTGCTTACATTAACCTTTGCATTATAATTCCTTTTTGGCATTGAGCTATTATTCATTGCACCTTATATGTATGCCTGTTATCCATGATTCATGTGTATGCATACTGTATGGGGTCCTTGTGTTTTATTGGGGACTTCAACACTCTCTTACAATTACACCTGACTTCTGGGCTTACTGCTTTACTCCAGTTCACATATTTATGTTATGTAGTGGGTTAAGGCACATATATCTGCATACTGATTCCTTTCACAGGTTCAGTTTGGTTTTATTATGGTGAAGACTTGTTTGCTGATGCCTCATTCTTCTGTACTTCTGTGATGGCTTGGTGGTTAACTACTGTGACTGTGGTGTATAGGGTCCTGGGTTTGAGACCTGCATGGCTGTTTATTTTGTTGATAGGCAGAACAAGGGCCATTGGATACAGAGTGATTAAGGCACTTTTGAGCAGTTGCAAGCGGGTTTGTGTGGGTTGGCACGAGGGTAAGCAATGAAAACCTCCGGTTACATATGCTTACAGAGAGTTAGCTTTAGAATTGCTTAACCTGTGTGCCCTTTGCTTATCACCATGGAAACAGGCTTAAGCTCGCTTACTAGTGCTTAAATATGCTTACTACTGCTTATTGGTGCTTAAACCTGCTTACTAGTGCTTTATTCATTATGACACTGACACCTCACATGTGCATTTACTGCAGTACTCCAGTTCATAAATATATGTTATTTATTGGATTATGCAACAAAAATATTAGTCATAACATGCTTTGCCATGGAAAATGGAATGTGCTGCAGTGTTCATAAGGCGAATGCTCTGCCCACTACACTGTTGCTATGCTGCTTCATTTTCATATATCTTCCTTGTTATCCTCTTCAGCCATTTAAGCTGCATTAACAGTAGCTAAGTGATGGGCACACCCGCACACCTACTGTTGCTGTTGTACACAAGGGGGACTGTTGCTGGGGATATGCGGACACCTATGAGCGGTCTCGCTCATTTCTTACCCCTTTCTGCTGTTCTTCATTGTGGGGGCATGTATATTCTGAGTGCTCTGCTCTCAGACATGCCCTCTGCACTCTTACACACTCCGTGTAAGATTAGGAGCTCAGGCAGCGCGCCTCATTACTATGCATGGCACGCTGGTGTCCTGCTCCTAAACGGCAGCCTCCGTGCGGGACTAGTAAATCTGGGGGGATGTATTAGTATAGATGCTATAAGTCACATTAAACATAGTAAATACTGATTTTATAATGTTTTGTAAACGACTTACCATACCTGAGTAATCACTAAAGCTACACATATAGTCTCAGCATCCTTTTTTTTTCATCTAGCTGTGAGTTTTCATCTGAGGCTAAACAGTTCTTTACTCAATTGCTGAGATAGTTTTGCAAGTGAAAATCAACACCATGCATCTTTGCTCAATTGCTGAGATATTTTTACAAGTGAAAATATTATGACAGTATAAATAAATCATACTGAAACAATATATAATATGTCTTTAGATAAACAAGGCAGCAGTCAAGCACCAATGCAGTTTTAAGAAGAAATCTTTCAATAGCTTGTATATAACATAGTTTTGCAATTATTAATGTAAATATGAACAGACATAGCTGTCATTTAGATGATCCTGGAGAAACATCTGAAGGAGTCACTAGGGTCTAACATATGGCAAATGCATGGTGTTGCTTTAGGCTGTGACCAATACATGTCACACTCAGATAAGCTTCATACTGTATGGATGAAGAACATGGTTATGACTACTGGATTCTCAAGATTTTACCCTCTTTTCTCTCAGCTCAGTGTCTTGTAGTGTACTCATATCAAGCTAACTGTATCTTGGCCTATACAATTTTGCAGTCACACTTGTATTGATTTCTTAGAGGGACAAATAATAATACCTTTCCACTACCACCACCCCTTCCTGTTTTCATGATATCACACTACCACCAGACAAACCAATACGTCAAGTTGAAGTCAAAATTACTGAATACTTTTTAAATAAGCCAGCTGTAATTGTATTAGTTTTATGGCCACTAGAGCAAAAAGTGGTCTCTCTTGAAAGAATGAAGAATGGATGCCAAAAGTTATATTTCACCAGTTACGTGCAATTACCTTTATATAGTGCAATAAGTCAGCTGCAAACCTTTATAACTGAATAATACAATATTTCCTTAAAATCGTGCAAAGCACACTGATAATTAAATACACAGAAAACATCCATTTTTTTTTTACAGGAAATTCAAAAACAAAAATTGTTGAACAGACAGTTACCCTCAGAAAAATGCTACTTACCATCTAGCTAGGTGTACTCCTACTTGTTAAATCAAAGGTGATTGAAAATTATGGCTAGTTTATAAGTTGACACAGTAAATGCAGATACCATAAGCAATGTTGTACAGACATTAAGATCGCTCTGTATCTGAAAACAGAGTCTCAGTCTTTCTTTTAATGTTTATGATATTTTTCAGTGATTATTCACTGCTTAGTATCTTATTTAGAGTTCATCAGCATACACAGGAGAATGAGATTAACTGATGCATAGTTCTTAGTAGTAAAGACCACATTACTTGCTTATAATCCTGATGTGTGTCCTGGTTTGAATAAACATTGTCACATAGTCAGCTCACCCTAAATCCAATAAAATAATTCTCCCTTCTACAGTTGGTCTAGCAGCTCTGACCTGACTCTTCTGCCTTCTGTTAGGTTAATATTTCATACTTGCACCCTGAAATTGACAGATCCAGAAAATTCTAAACTATGTAAGGTAAATTTTTTTTCTGACAATAAATAACAGCCCTGACTAATGTGTGTGTGTGTATTTATTTCTCTGTGTCTGCAAACAAACATCTCTTTCCTCAGCATTTTCTTACATCTCGTCTGAAAAACAATTATACATGGCTTAATTCTGAACAGATTTTTTTCACATTTCTACCCATCCAGATCTCAAATGAGCTTTCTTGAGACACCTTTGGAGACATAGCTACAGTGAAGACACAGCCTGTCTTCTTGGCAGGTTATTTGCATTACTGGCACAGTTACAATGATGTTATGTCATGTTGTAGGCCTATAATTCCAAGCTCAATTTAAGCAGCTTACTGTTTTGTCCATTTGATCTTTGTAGCCATTTTAATAGATTGTGATATCTGGTAACTGCAACATTTCTACCATATAGGTATTCTTGAAACTTTTGGAAAGCACAGAGTATACCCAAGCATCACTCTTCCATTTCTGAATATAAATGCCTTTACTGAATAGCTTAAGATTGTGCAGGAAATAACCAACAATGGAGCAACATCTTCCAACTAGTACAAGAAAAATATAATCAACTATAATACTACATATTGAAACGGCAACATAACAGGGGCTAGGGTGAGGAAATTAAACTATCCCAAACAACTCCTTCTGCTCTACCTGGTGTTGGCTAATAGATACTGAAAATCTCCAAACAGAAAGATCTGGTCACATATTTTCAATGAAATCAAAGATAATGCTTCAGACTTTGAGGGAAAAAAAACAAGCTTGGTAGCACCTCTTAAAGGAAAGGTCCACCTTAGAACTCAAAAAAACATATTTGTTCATTGTATTTTTGTTTTCAGAGCTATTTTAATGCCTCAAAATCACTCCAAGTGCTTCTTTTACAATTTTAATGTGTTTCCCAGAAAATGGCGACTGATGGGGCATGCCTTGGTAACATGATCTTGTTTTCTTGCTTTCATTCCTCCTTCCCAGAATACATTTTTGAAGTCCTCTTTATATGACTCATGCCAGACATAAGGAAATGGTGTTGTTTTCTCATGCCATTAAGATAGAATGGCAGGAGTGTGAAGCACTGTCATCTAACACACCTTCTGTAACAGAGCTGCTTCTATGTTTCCTTGAGTGATCCTCATTTATGTGTCTGTAAGCTACTTTCAGCAAAGGGTAAGTATGTAAATAGCAGGTTTTTGTAAAGGGATTCTTTTTCAGTTCTAATGGAATTGACCAACCTTCCCCACACTCTCATCCTGAAATGTGAAAACTCTCACTGCAGTAAATGATCCTTGCTGTGTCATGTACAGGTGACAAATACTAATGGAAAGAACTCCAAAGTAAGTCTGTCTGCTACTTCCCAGTGCCTTCAGTGGGAAGTTTTTCTCTCTCCCATGAATGATTCAGAATTAAAACATGCTTTATTAGTTCCTTAATTATTTCTGCCATGTTCACTCCCATTGTTTTTTTATGTTGTATTTATTTATACTTTGCTAACCAGGAAAGAGAACTGGTCCCAGGACCCTTTTCAGCCACGACCCATTTTCCATTGGCAAAGATAATGACAAGTAATAAATGCACTAAGCAATACAAAGAAAAAAATACTGTCATAAAGACATTTGACAAAGACTGCATGTAGAACACATAGCCAAGATGTGACAGTGAATAAATAAAACATTAAACAACATTTACTAGAATGTATACAATAATGATGCTTAACTGTACCATGTTAACTTTATTATAAATAAACTGTATGCACCCTTATTGCACAACTCACAGCACTGTAAGATGCTACTGTTCTCTAAATGACTAGGAATCAGCAAATGAATATTTTATGGCTTCACAAAAGAAAAGACTGGGGAGTAATTATACTTGCATCACTTTTGTTGTCCTAAGATGGAATGAAAACATACTAAATCTACAAATTTTGGGATGGAACAACAATTACAGTACAGCCTAATAACCAGTATGACGAAAAAGATTTGTGACATATAGAAAGTAGGAAAAAGGAGGTCAATTAGGATGATGACAATTACATAATAGACACATACATGCATACGCTCCATCTGTGTGCATGTATTTGTGTGCATTTATATATGTGTGTTATGTGCACATATGCACACGCACACACATACACACATATATGCACATTTATATGTCAGTGCATGTTTGACTACTTACAAAAATATCTTTTGCATGTTTCTCTCTAGATGTATTCACACTGTACTGCATCCCATATATAGTACAGCACATGCTACATACATACATTTTATACACACACACACACACACACACACACACACACACACACACACACACACAAACATATGTGTCTGTGTGTGTGTGTTTGTCTGTTTGTATATACAGACATATACAGTTACGCAAAATTTCCGTTTTGATTTCTTTTTATTTAAAGGACATGAAGTACACAAACACAGGCATGTAATTGATTTCTCCATTATACACACACACACACACACACACACACACACACACACACACACACACACACACACACACACACACACACACACACACACACAATCATATATTTTTGTACATACACATAAGATGTGTGCTGCACACATATACATACACACACATGCTATATATTTTACACACACACATACACATAAAAGAAAGACAGTTAGACATGTGCATTCAAACACAGTTAAAGTACTTCTGATTTCCTTTTCTTAATGTTTTTAATGCAAGGGCTCATAGCAAACTTATGTTAAAGTAAATTCAGCTGTATATTATCATTGCCATCAGTGGTCACATTTTGTTTTTGGACTGGAACATGCTCATGCACTGTACCACTGTAAGGACTGACTCAAAGTCAATGGGATTCTCTTAATATGGGTCTGTGTACCACATATGCATCACCCTCTGGAAGGATGTCACAAAAAAGTATAAAATACCTTTTTATAAATCGAATCTGTGTACCTAGCTGATAGGGTTGCCACCAGTCTCTCTTTCTGCAGTTCTGTCCTGTGTGTGTGTGTGTTTGTGTGTGTGTGTTTGTGTGTTTCTATTGGGGGGGATGAAAATGGTAAACGTTTTGATACTTTACAAAAAAAATATTTTCTGGCTTTTCTGTAAATTTCTAAAGTTATCTTAACATATAAACTATTATAAATAACCATCATTTAAAGCTTAGCATTTCAATACTGTGATGCTGCTTATGTAAATTTGTCAGAAGAGGCTACAACTGCTTTTAAACCCCTGACGGATCTAATTGTTTTGTTTTGCTATGAAAGGGGAGTGTTAAAGGAGAACTGCACCCACAGACTGAAAAAGAAAACATGTTTATTTCATCATGTCTTGATGTTACCTACATGTTAACACTACTTTTGGACTCTATATACCTTTTTTATATATTTTAAATGTAATTCAAGAGTCTGCCAACATGGGGTCTTGCATCTTGATATTTTAGTCAACCTCAGGGTATCCCACAATGCAGTATTTGTTTTTAAAATATTACATCATAGCCCCATACGCTCTTGTCAATGCATTGACTTTACATGTGTTTTCACATATACCCTGCTTTCTTTTAGTCACTCAGTTTTAATTACCATTTCTTGATTTTCAATGACTGAAAGACAAACAGGCATAATCACACAGAACAGTATTCTCAGTGCCTGCTACTTATTTTTCTTTCTAAAGTAGCCAATTTTCATTCTTTTCTCATGTCTGAATTGTAGTCCTTAAACTCATCTCCCCTCCCCCTAAACATCCCCCACTTCATATCTGTCAAAGTGGCAAAGGCAATTTGAGCTGTTTGCTGCTGCAGACCAGGAGACAAAGTTCATGTACTGTTGCCTTGTACTATCCACCAATTTACAGTGGGACACTTATTTTTGCTGCACCATAGCCTCTTTCTGTCCTCAGTTTTAATCCTTACTACCTGCTAATTGGTAACACATTGTTTGGCAAACATTCCAACTTTATTTCTTCAGGGATTCCTGAGAAAGCATAATTTAAGAATTTTGCTTTCTGAGGAATTCCTGAAAATGAAGACAGAAAGAGGTTATGGTGATATTATCTTCAAGGGGCAAGCTGAGGTAAAAACACTTACATGAATTAATGCCTGCGGAGTAAGCTCTCCCGATCTTTGATGCCTATGAACTGGATACTAGTTGCAAGGCCAATCTTGTCCAATTAACTAGACCTCCTTCTGTATTAGGGTGGAATAGTGTCAGGAATCCCAAGTTAATTCTCAAAATCTGAAAATCTGAGAATGGGATAGGCTATAAGTAATGGCATTAACCTTACAAGGTATGTATCTAGCTGAAAATGTCAAGTAAATTTGTAAACCTAAAAGTATTAAAAGCCTCAAGATTGATTGAATCCATTGGGAATGAGAAGATATCTTTAGCAGAGTCGTTACTACTACTTGGCTGTCTCAAAAAAAAAAACACTCTGTTCCTGACATGTTCTTTTCATACTAGTGTAACCACCCAAATGGGAAATATCTTGAGGAAGGCAATGTCTCATTTTTTGGCTTCTGGCTTTGTGGACAACCATTTGACCTAAAAAACAATGGCCTTGAAAAAATGCAGCCAGGCTAATTCCTGCTGCTGCATCAGCATGCAATGTTATACCTATACTGAGATATCAAAAAAGAATGTATGTTTCAAAATGGATTTTCTGTAGTAGAATTATTTGAGACATTACAAGTGACAAAATGTATTTCTGTATTTCAGACCAGAAACTTTTATAGCAAACTATATAATGTTGCAAGCTGGATAAACCTCATAGTGCTGCTTTGTTCCAAAAGAAAGGAACATTAAGTGCCTCAGTGAAGCAGTTAGAAACATAAATAATATGTCTCTGTAGTTTGGCCTTGTTTTGCTACAGGTCTTGTATTGAATACAGCTTTGTTTGTGCAACTATGTAAATGAAGTCATGAAAAAATGTAGACTATCTCAGAAATATTCTAACTGTCAGTCTCTGAGTAATAATTTTATATTTTTTACTGTCAATCTAAAATATGAACTATGATTGGAAGGAATGTTCCAGAAGACTTGGTCCATGTATTTAGTTCTATAATTCTGCCACATTCATCATCTAAGCTTGTTGTTAATCTGCTTTATATTGCCAGTCTATTTAAAAATAAGTATGTTTGTGCAAACTGCTTTCAATGTCTTAGTGGTTTTATACTAATGAAAGACAATGATAAGAACAGAAATGAACTTCTTAGCATATAATTAGAGGGCATCAAAGGTAGTCCACTCTGACTGCCAGAAAGATACCCCATTAAAGGCTGACAAGAAAACCTTCCATAGATGTAAATCATCTGTGAGTCTGTTCATGTCCTGATGTAATACTTGGCCTTTACACCCCAACTCAAAAGATTTGAAAGTGTTCTTGAAACTATTCTTTCTGGCATGACTACCTTATGAGTGACATTGATTGTACCATGAAGTTCCATCACTTTGTGGATTCTGACTTTTTTACTGATAATTCCTTGATCATTGTTTTCAATTTGTGAACTTAGGCCTTTGGTAATCTAAATGCCAAAGTAACCATATCAATGTTGAGGCTCAAAGATGTGAACTATTTGGAAGGGCTTCAATCTTGTCATTTCCCAAAGGGACCCCTAACTACCATAATACAGTAATAAACCTTGCCATGCCTTCTTTGCCCCCTTCTTCCCCTTTGTCAGTTATCAAAAATTGTCTAAATAGTATATAACCTTTTGTGTTGCGCCCCCACATTGCGAATGCCATTGAAGGTTTTAAAGGTTTGACAAACAGTAGAGCACCCCATTCTTATTGTCTTTTCAAAATAATACCCCTCTTTAAGTGAAATTCAAGCAATGGCCAGTCCTGTTCCCATATTGGAAGGACTCTGAAAGCTCTGGATGTCTAACTTAGCCATTCATGGGTGACAGAATTTCTTAATAACCACAGCTGTCTTATCCAATGAGGTGTAATTAACCTGGTCTAATTCTTTGCCAATGAAATCCTTAATTGAGGATCTTGTAAGGAAGAATAAATGGTGGATCAGGCAGAATTTGCATGGTTTCCCAAACCAATGGGAGAAATTCTGACAGCTTCCCACAGAGGTGTATCATAAGGACCCGCAAATCTGCCTTTAGACCTACCTTCCTCAGGGAATGCTTCTAAAAATTCCTCCAGGTATTCTTCAGCAGATTGATTACTTCCCACAGGTACCTCTAAAATTTCGTTGTCTTTGACTTGTGAGCCTGGAGTCTGTGCCTGAGGAGATACTGTTTAGTTTGGCTGATGCTGTTCTTCAGTTTCCTTCCTTGATTACCATCTGGTTTTCTTGGCTGGGACTTCAGAAGAAGAGCACTCCTCTTTGAGACTATAATTCTTCTCCTTTCATTTTTTTGCAAAATTTAGTGAAATCTGAGTAGCTTCCATCTTGGAAAATAAAATCTCGGGCCTCAACAAGTTATTATTGCCTGTTGAGATTTTAATGTCCACATTACTGATAGACCAAGAAAGAAAGGAGTGTTTGTGAGTGTTACATACAAAGGGTAAATTAAACAGATAACTGTCCCTTAGAGACTTTCAGTTAGCCTTGTACCAAATACCTGCTGCTTCTGGCAATTATACACAGAAACTGTTCATCCATAAATGTAAACTAACTAAGTCTACCAGCAGATTTAAGCCCTCTATTGTTGTTTTATTATAAAACTATTGTTTTATAAATCAATTTTTATTTTTGAAAATGATCTAAACTCTACTAATGTGCTTAATAGCATCCTGGTATGCCCATGATTCATTCAGGGAATATGTTGCTATATTCACTGGCAGAAGTGTTTAGTATTAAAATACTGCATATATATATATATGTGTGTGTGTGTGTGTGTGTGTGTGTGTGTGTGTGCATAGATATATGCTTCTAATTGTATAATAATGTGTTAAAAGTAGATGTTATTCAAGTTAAAATAATGTATAAAAGTCAAAAACACACCAGTTGTTCATGATAGAGGTGGTTCCAAAACTTTAATAAAATAGTAAAAATAAAGAACAGGTAAGCACTTTTGCATGTAGCTTATTCAGACCTATTATCAAAGTAAAAACTCTAACCAGCTTTTAAACACCTTGTAACAGTTTCATCCAATCAACTGAAAAAGCATTAAAAGTTGCTAAGCAACATGATTGCATTGAAAATGCCAATTAAATAAACCAATTAAGTCTGCTTACATTCATATTCCTAAAAACAACTAAATGTTATAATGACTATAAAAATGCATATGCAATTAAATTAAATACTCATACCACCTATTACCTAATAATTCATAAAAACATTTAATCTGTTTCATAAACTCAATAAATAAGAAAATGTACATATTAAAATTGCATAACTGCTCAACTAGTGCGTGTTGATTTAAAAACAATCCATCTACCCTATCTCCTCTTTGTCAGCCTCTTTTTTAGGGGTCTTGCTCTCAGTGCGGGTTGTATTGAAACATGTTCATTAAGGCCAGGGGAATAATGTGCCCCTAGTCTAAAAATCCATTTCATCTCAGCATGATATGTCTTATTAACTATATCCCCCATCCTAACATCTTGATTCAAAACTTCCAATACTAAAAACTTGAAATTGTGTCCCTCAGCGGATGTATTCATGTGTTTAGCTATTGCACTATAGCTCATCCCTTTATGTGCACAATACAAATGGTCATGTATCCTCTCCCTTAGACGCCTGTTCGTCTTACCAACATAAAAACTGGGACAGGCTGTGCACTGTGCTAGATAAACAAGATTTTTAGTGTTACAGTCAGCTTCAGGAAAATGTGTAAATATTTTGTTGCAAGTGGGATGTGTGAATGTCCTAGACTCATCTATACAATTGCAAAATGAACAAACCCAACCAACCTTGTCGGATGGCATTCCTGTTCTGGTTTCTCTTTCGTATCCTGCCTTTTTTTTTTTCTTTTTTCTTTTCTTTTTTGTTTTTGTGTGGATTTGAATTTGAGTAACAGGAAAAATATTTAGACCGTTGTTACAACCAATGTCTAGACCTATGAGACTGAGTGAATGTGGGCGGCTCCATACACCTGGATCTTAACTTTGGTGACAATACTGAGGTGACGATTCTGAGGCAGACCACAATAAAGACAATTGTGGTGCCAGTGAGAGCTTCAGTAACTGTCTTGCACCCCCCTTTTGCGGTTTGGCAGGTGGCAAGAGGTTTGCTTACCAAACTGTTCTTGTCAATCTTAGAGTACAAAAGTATGCTCCTCCATGAGAAGATTGTATTTATGACAATTTATTCCTTTTTACCAGAAAATCAAGACAATGTTTTGAACTTTCTGATAAAAAACAAGAGTAAACAAAAGTTTTATGTCAAAAGTGCAAAATGGCTTTTTACTTTGAGAGAATGAGAGAAGCAAAGGATTCAAGTTATAAAAAGGGTGCAGAATGACTAGATGAAGCAACTGCAATTGATAAAACAGTAGAGCTGCCAAGATCGTTATGTTAAAAAGGCTTAGAGTTGGGAATGTATCTTTACATAACAGAAAATGGGGAACATGATGAAGTTACCTTACAGAATGAAAACTCATATTTTTCAAGTGTTACTGCCTTCTCAGAAAATGTACAGTCTGAATGTAAAGTTAGATTTCTGATGTGGAGAATCAAGAAGATTCAAAAAGTGTGAGCACTCAAACTCAAGTAAATAAAGATATGCAGCATAGTACAATGGCTAAGTTAAAATCAAAAAAGTAAAATTCTCAAAATAACCCATACAGTGTGAATGTCTACCCAAGCAATGTTACATTAGAATCTTAGTAACGTAACTTCCTAAAGCAGGGCAGTAATACCAGTAACATTAGCAACAGCATCACTTGTATTTGAGATATGGATGATTCATCATGAAAAAACTATGCATAGTGTGAAAAAGAAGAAAAAAAGTCTGATAATGTTCTAATTAAAGTACTGAATACTGACTTATCTGAGGTTTAAAATATCTTGTTGAATTGCTATTTTTATGCATTATGCATCTGACATACTAGAATTGCCGTAAGTATAGCATTTCAAGATATCTACAAGTAACCTAACTTGTCCTACTTCTTAAATATTTCCGGTATAATTATCTTTTTTCATTCTTAAAGAAAAGAGAACGGGATGTGGGATAAAACAATAAGAAGAATATATACCATGTGAGAGCCATTCTTGGGTCACTTACAGTAAAGATCTGACGTGGCTACACCGTGTACTTCATGGCTGTTTGTTTTACGCCTTCCTGAACTGTTTAAACAAAGCATATTATGCCTGCACTCTGCAGGTCAATATTCCAGACCTGACACAGTCAGTACATCAGTAACAATAGATATGGGTCAATAACTAGAAGCCTAAATTGGATCCTTCTCAAGCATAGCAGAACCATGACCCTATTTAAAGACACTGACAGTCCCAGCAAAAAGGAACCATTGGGTACTTCCAGTGTTTATAGAGTTTACCTGGAAAGTCAACAGGATGGAGGAGGGATGTAAAGTATGGAAGTGCATCAACAATGTGTTGGATATTACTAATTATGAGGAAAATGTGGCAGGCTGATGGCAGAAGGAATGTACAAGGCCTAGGGTGATAGCATGGGCCTTTGCACACATTCACAATCTGAGCAGGAATACACACTTTCTGCTAGTGAACTATACTGGCTGTCTGAAGATGAGAGGGGGGCTATCATGAGCAGATATTGTTTTAACTCTGCAACTTTATGGTTGGGAGACACTGGCAATTTTGAATGAGCCAAGCATACCCCAAGGTACATCAGACATATATGGTTTGGCTGTGCTTAAAAGTATCAATTGGAGACTACTCTATTTGAGGAGAAGATGCTGTGATACAGTGAAGCTCCCTTCATTAGAATATTTCCTGTGCCGCACGATTATTGATAAATATGTTTATAATGGCACACTAAATCAAGAGCCAAAAAAAAGAAAAGAAAAGAAGAAAATGGTACTACTGTTTCCTAGAATGGAAAATCACCAAATTTTACAGAACAAGGTGCCCCGTTCACGTCCAGACTAATGTGTGAACGCTATCAGTTCTTTAAGGTAAAGCAGTTGAGAGCATGAGTATACTAGGGTCTATAGTACATTGTCAAAAGCCGACAATATCGAATCTGATATTGTCGACACGACAATAGCGAACGTTCAGAATATCGAATGTGTAAATGTAAATCTCCATAAAGGGAGATTTCCATTTACTTCAATGTAGTGTGGTCTTGGAGTTGGTATATTTAAGTAGCGGGGGGTGTGGGGGGTGCCTACACTCTTTAGTTTTTCTTTTTTTTTTTTAATTATTTTTTAGGAACATTCGATGTTTTAATAGTTCGATCATTAAAGGTCGACCTTTAGTGATTTGAACTATTAAACATTCAATTTTCTAATATAGACCCGTATACTACCTTCAAACAGAGGGTGGGTTTGGCATAATGATTAATCTACTCACCTCATAGGCATAAATTACATGGTTTGATTATGACCTGGGTTTGTTAGGTAGGCTTAAAATGACCCTTCAGAGCACTTAGTGTAGTATTCACCTCCAAGCTTACTACTTGAATGTTTTAACAAAAGTCTGAAATCAAGTCAAGGCTTTTTTTTAGGGTTCACCAACTACTACAAGTTTGTACTGAACTTTGCCAATACAGCATGCCTCCTGACTCATCTGTCCAAGGGTAGGAAGTCACTAAATGTTATGTGGAAAGAAGTGACAGACCAAGCATTCCAAAAATTGAAAGAAATACAATGCTTTGACCCTGTCTTGATGGTGCTGAACTTCTTCATAGATGCATCTGAGCTGAGGGTAGGAGCAGTAGTGGTACAAAAGACTGAGGGGGATGAGCACCCGGTATGTTACTTAAGTCAAAAGTTGAGTATTGCTGAAAGGAGATATTTAGTAATTGAATGAGAGTGCCTAACCATAAAGTTGGCTCTAACAACTCTCGTGTATTACTATGCACAGAGTTATTTTTATTTATTTATTTATTTATTTAACATTTGTTAACTGGGAAAAGTCCGACTTGGAACAAAGCCAATTTTCAGTGGAGGCCCTGGGAGAAATGCTCCAGATGTATGTCTTTGTAGAATTCTTGTCAGTTATGGACCATGCACCATTCCAATGCTGTACAGACAAAATGATGGCAACTTCAATCATGCTAGGTGGGCTCAGTCCTTACAGCGTTTGAACTAAAATCTTGTACCACCTTGCCACCACTATATGAATGTGAACGGTGCTGAGCTGGTTGGGACAGTCATGCAGCATGGTGACTGAGATAGGTTAGAGAGCTGACATTCTAACAGCAGCATATTCCAAAACAGGGGCTACATTTCCCAGAAGGCTTGTTAGTGAAGGCAGATGCAGGATGATGATCATGCTGTAGGGAGTATATCAGGAAAGGACCACTAGAAGGAGATATTTTTGTGATCTACGAGGTCTTATCAGGAGCTGTAGGGTGAAGGCCTGATTCACACTAAGTGTCTGGAGAAAGGTAATCTGGAGGATTACCATGAAGCTGGGTGAAGGCCTACATTTATCTTGTATAAGTGGAAGCTGAAAAGAAAGACAAGTTGCTTTGAAGCAGTTAGGAGACTCTACCTACCTGGATGTTAAATGATGTGGCGCTATTATCCTAAAGACAGAAGCTGTGAACTCATTATCCGTATGGCAGATTGTGCTAAACTGTGAGCACTGCTTATTATATTGGGAAAAAATCAGTGAATTTTCAGTGACTGGATTTTTTTATTTATTCCTTATTTTCCCACAACACTGAAAATCAGTGTTTGTTTTCTTTTCACTGAATTTATGTAGAAATTTAGAATAACATAATTTCCTGTTTGTCATTATTTCAATATGCTTCTATATCTTGAAAGCAACAACATTTTCTTTTATTGTTTGAATAAATCTGTGGATTTTGTGGCTGACTTAACCAGATGGACTTGGTGCAATATATAAAAAGAAAAAAACAAACATTGGGGAAACACAGTGGGTTTATTGTTAAGCAATAAACCCACAGTGTTTCCCCAACAAATTTTTTTTCTGTTTGTAGGGTTTGGGTTTGGAATAAGACTTCATTGATTTTTTGTTTCAGTTTTTTTTTGTTCTATATATAATTAGCTTTTAGATGAATTATCACTGCTAATAAGACTTTTGTTCAAGAACTTTTTAAAGCTGGAATCTATTTATTATAGTCAAACCATAATCAAGCCACAACCTGCCATTATTTTTTTAGAATCAGGCTGAAGTGAAGTTAAAATGAAGACAACAGATTCCATGTAGGATCTTCTCATCCCAAAAGTATTATCTGAGATTATGAGCATAATGTTAAAGCTATTATGGAGATTCCAGAATAATGTATAGTAGAAACAGCTTGCAACCAGTTAAACTCAACAGAAAAGGCTTAATAAGTCATCAAACACCAACCTACTGAATTTGTCAGATCTGCCAGAGTAGAAGAATAAAGCATGAATGTGACCAGAGTTTGATTAGGAGGTTAGGTACCTGTTAGAGATGGAGTGAGACAGGATAAGTATGATAATGCTTTTCTTTCTTGCATATCCTCATGGGGAGAATTGGTGTGACATGCTGGGAATGGTAAGCTTATCTTCTTAACTCAGGTGAAGTCTAGAGTAGGGGGCAATGGTGGCTAGGCATATAGTCAGGACTTAGGATGTGCTGCCATCTTCTTACACCTCTCTTAGTTCATTCAACGTTATGTAGAGAGGTACACCCTTCACCTACACATCAGCCAACTCAAGACCCTACCACAGTATTTGACCTCTCCTCGATCTTTCCACTCCCTGGCCATCAGGATTTTGTGCAGCCCCACTTAAGTAGCTTCAGAGGAACAATACTCTATCCAGTCATTCTTATTAGAGGTAATATATAATTATCGACCATGTGATGGGTAAGACCAATCTATAATCGAATGGAATAGGTTATTTTGAGCACAAAAAGGGAAATTGGCTAGGCTTAAAATTGCTTCAAGGGAAGATAGCCTTGTAGTTACCTATCTATGAACCCAGTGAAGGAATATCTGTGACATATCCCATGTTCCATGCTGGTGCTGGTGGGTCCCAAGGTGAAGATGGAGTAGTGAGCCATGGTCAGAGAGAGGTCAGCAGTGGCTGTACTGAGATGATGCAAGTAGGTATAGCCTAAACCTGCTAGCTGGTGATGTGTGGTGGCAATCCACAGGAATAAAACAAGTTTTTACCAGCTGAATTGTCTGCCACAGATGAAGTTTTTCTAACATTTCTTTTTTACTAATATATAGCCTTATGTTTTTAAACAATATATTCTGATATGGCAATTACCAAGCTGCACAATTTCCCACAGAAATGCAATGCTATGCTCATGCTCTGTTATACTTTGCACTGGAGAATACAATGAAAAAAATATATTTTAATAATTCACAACATGTTTATTTATTGACTTAATAAGCTAGTTAGTTTAGAATATTAAAATGCTTTGCAAACCAAGCACTTTATAGAATAAATGAAACAAAAGTTAAATGTCTAATATAACAGTAACTCCATTGACAGTTTGATCTTCATTACTTTGATGACCAAGGCTGGCAGGACTTAGCCTGGCTTCTAAAACTTTCAAGTTAATGGACACTCCTTCCGATTACCCACAATGCTATGCAGATCAGCACTCCCTCTCAAGATCTCTAAGGTGGAGTGAGACTTCTACCTGCTGTAAAACATTACAAACATCTAAACAAATGAAACCTTCCAAAGGCCTTTAGGACTGAGGAAGGGAGGAAAGGTGGCCATTATAGTGATGAAGATGTAATTGCTAGTAGAACTCTGTTGTTATATGAAACTTTTGTCTCTGTTATAGGGAGCTCCATTTTCATCACTTTGAGGATACAGTTTCAACCTTATCATCCTATGTGGCTTTTCATGGAGCTATACCTCTAATGAAAGCACTTTGAACAGTGATCTGGACTTAAAGATCACATCCAACTTATAGTTTCCTGAAAAAGTATTTATTGTTACCTACATAAGAGTAGCACAGATATGATCCAAGGATGCATTTATAAATAAAGATCTAGAAAAACCTAGAGCTCTAGTCTCAGATGAAAAAGGTTTGTTCTACCTTTAATTAAACAATTGAATGCAATCAAAAAGCCATTTTGATAAGGTCCATTTGGAAACGTTAGAGACCAATTTCTTTATGTAGAAAGAATCCACATTTTGAGCCTTTTTTGTCGATTCTTTTCTGTCAAGATAAATCTTAGCTCCCTGTGCATATCCTTGCAGTGCAATACAATTTCACCTTTGATTAAGTAATTTGGGAAAATTGTCTGGTTCAAATTTGTTTCAGAAGATACAATGAGCTTGAATAAAGGATTCATTCTCATAGACAGTCTTAATGAAAAAAAAAACAGGTAAAAGGATTGACATGAAAGGTATGCAACATGCATTTCTGAAATCTTTATACAAGTTATAATGGCTGTCAGAAACAGACTTCCAAGACATAGATCTAAAGTCAGCTGGGATTATATTGCTGGCTCAAAAAGCAGAAGAGTTAACTTCTTCAATATAAAGTAGAGATCCTAACTAGGGACAGAATCCTTGAGAAGTGCATATAAAAGAAATGTGATCTTAAAGAGCATTTTACAAACTTTCAAATAAGTCAAAGACTAAATTAGCACCCTGATGGAAATTGGACATGACTACTAAATAAACTTAGCAGGCAAATAACTTAAGCCTGAGTCAATATCAGTGGCAGTCAATGCATTTCAAACGAGATCTGAAGTAGGGTTTGGTTCATATAGCCTTTTGAGTAAGATAGAAGGGGTCAGGTAGCTTGGGAAATTTTTAGATGCCAGCCTAAGTCCTGCTAGCCTTAGTCCTCAAGGTGATGATGGAACTCCCAATACTAAATAAGTAATTGCATCTTTATACATTATTTTAAGATATATATTTCAGAGATACCATGTATTTTCATTTTCAGGAAAATTTTAAGCCTATAACCAAACAGCCATTCCAGCAGAAGAACAAACTGGGAATCCGAAAGGAAACTCAGCTAGGCAAAATAGCCCAACAGAAATTCCAAATGTAGATAGAATAAATGCTTCCAAAGTTTATTGACAACAAATGTGAATTAAGCACTTTTGTCCTTCTCTAGTTAGGACTTCATCACAACTGGATAATGCACTCAAAGCAGTCATTAAATAAACAAATAACTGATTGCATGGCAGTCTTAAGTACCCCAATTAAATTTAAGAACATTTAAATGAAATAAATAAATAGATAATAATCCTGCCTAAAATCACCTTAAAGGGGCCATAACATGAAATGTCATTGCATGATAAAATAAGTAAAAAAACATGAAATATCTTATTTAATTGTACAAAAAGCAACAGTCAAAACTAAAACTTATAAAATATTTTTAAACATAATGTTTTATAAGAATAAAATTTATAAAAATATGTCACTCTGAAATAAAAAGGATAAAATAAAATTACCCAAAACAACTAAAAAATGTATGTAAATATAAAAACAATTGTTGAAGACTTTTGTCAAATAATTTTCACTTATCCTTAAAGTTTAGCTGCCCTGAGTTTCAGAACATGACTGATTGAAATACAGTCATTCAAATCAGGTGGTATGTTTGCATTTAACTTTAACTGCTACTACAATCCCTTATAGTCAACTAGTGTTTCCCAAGAGCCTCCTGTGGGTTTTGGGGAACTTGCGATAAAATTGCAAATTTGAAATTATTTTGGCCTGAAAATGACTTAAAATACTTGTAAAAGGCATTGTTGTCATTGCACTTTCTAATGTCATAACAGTATTCATATATTCTCTTAGCAAGTGACCTTTCAGTTTTGCCAGTATAGAAAGTATCACAATTTACACATATGCCAGTGTATAGCACCCTCTTAGATGAACAATTACAGCTTTTAGATTAACAATTCCATCATGAATCTGATGGCGTTCCCAACAAAAATGTGTTCCCATTGGCTACAGTGCCAACATTTGTTCAGGTTAGTGTGCTACATCCTTAAAATCTTTCTTATTGTTTTCCAAATTGTTTTCAGAATTATGATCCCTCTTGTAAACAAATTGGGGGCAAACACCCAAAGTGTCCCTTACAACTTGATCAAAATTGGAAATACTCCAGTTGTTTTTAATTATTCTTTTTATATTATTTTTATATTTGAACAATCTGGAAAGTCCTTTAAAACAAGTGCTTAACTGAATGTCATTTTACATATCTTGGCATTAACCAGTGCATTATCCCCTTTGACATTGACAAAGTCTTTACCAAGCAAAACGTTAACTTGTGCATGCCTCCTTTTTTTACTTCACATCTTACCTCACTAACCAGCTTTTCAGGCTATCCTCTCTCTAAAACATTTGAGCCAATATGTCAACTGACCCTCATAGTCACCATCCTCTGAAATCATTCTTGCCAACCTTACAAACTGTACCTTCACCAAACCTCTTTCCTGTTGTAAGGGGTGACCACTGCTAAAGTGCAAATAAGAATATGAATAGGACTTTCCCATCTTTTTTACTGATCATAACATCCAATTAATTGATTATCTCTAGGGACTGTTGATAAGTACATTTTTAAAATTCAGTTGTTGAATTGTTATAACTGAAACATTCCTCCATACATCCAATGTACTAGGCCATAGTAAAAATGTCATTGAGGAAATATAAATTCCAACAACTGTGGTGTTTAGAATTGAACACATCTGTTTTCCCAGGATAACATTACTAAATGAGAATACATAGGGGCACAAATCACGCCCATTGCTACCATTTTATTTTGTTTAAAAAGCTCTCCTTAAAAATAAATATAGTTATTATTGAGGACAAGTTCCATAAAGTTAACAATCAAGCAAGGTTCTTTGTTGTTTAAAAATTCAAGTGAAGAAACAATGTCAGAAAGTATTCTAAGCCTAGTTCGTGAGGAATCACAGAAAATAAATCTATAATTTCAATGGTGACGAAAATAGTCTGTTTATTGTAAAGTTCTTCTTTTAACTTACTTAAAAAGTCCCAAGAGTCTTTTAATAAATGGAAAACTTGTTTCATGTATGGCTTCAATTTACGATCAATATAAGCTACCAGGGGATACGTTTTAGAGCCCTAGGCAGCTACTAAGTGGTAGATATTTTATACTTTTATGGATTTTAGATATTCCAAATTTTGTTGGACTGTATGTTTTTTTCACACATTAAAAACTTAAATTCACCAGGGATAATGATCGTCTGTAAAATTAAATCCTCTAGAAACAAATCAATGCCCCTATAAGATTAATGGAGTTTTGGGAGATAGGACTGTACCTCTATGTGTCAAATAAAATCTCAAGCATTTTACCAGGGCAATAAAATATATCCATTAGGACAACCCCTCCACCCCTGTTTGGATTCAAAACTTGCACTGACCTACCCAGTGCTAACTGCTTCCAAACCACTTTTGCTTCCAGAGTTAAATTATTGAATCTGTGGTGTTTTTTGTTAGTGTATAAGAATAAATATCTCTAATGCATTTTTTTTCAATAAATGAACTTACAGGTATACAAGGATATTGTAAGTTCTTTTCCTCAACATGTCAGACCCTTTTTAAAAATCTTTAGTGCTCATACTAAGTGCTAGATTCAATTTCCGTGTGAATAACCTAAATTCAGTTAAACAATCCACTATGTCAAAATTAGCAAAAATACAAAGGTTAACCCTTTCTGGAATAATCTGAAATGAGTATTAATAGTTTCTACACTGCTGTAGTTAAAAATATTACAACCATTCATAGTATAAACAATACCACCTTTTGTATCAATATTATCATTTAAGTCTCCAACAAAATCCCTTAGTCTCTCTAATGCCCTTTCCTGGAGGAATCTCGCTGGTTACTGTAAGTTTTGTTATTGTGGTTGTTCATCCTCCCCCTTCCCATATTCATTTTCAAGGGGGTTAATGCTCTCCTTTGTTCTTTTTGATTGTGGCAAAAATATTTTAAAAGAGATCTGAAGAAGGGTTTGGGTTCACATAGCCTTTTGATTAAGCCATAAGAAGATGTCAGGTATTTTGGGAAATTTTTAGATGTCAGTCTAAGTCCTGTTGGTCTTAGTCAGCAAGGTAATGATGGAATTCCCAATACTAAATCAGTAATTGCTTCTTTATACAGTAATTTAAGATATATACTTTGGAGATAACACATATTTTCATTTTTAGGGAAATCCTATGCCTAACATGGGTTAAAAATCGCTAAAATATTTCTAAATGTTTTAGGGAACTTGTGAGAAACACTGCGTCATAATTAGTTCAGATTAATAAAATCAAGATCAGCTACATTGTGAACAAGCTGCACGAATTTTGTTCATCCCTATATGTTTCATCTTGTCGGATTCTAGAACACTGAAATACACTTTTGAAAGAAGTTTTATGAAAGCCAGACTGCCGAAAGCAAACTGGACTAAAACAGATAAAATAGTAAAATGGTATTTTAGCAGCATCTGTGTGCAGTCTGCTTAGTCTGGTTTTGCCAATTCTGTTTTCTCCCATTTCCAGTTTTAAACTGCATATTTAATGACTCCTATATATTGTAAATACTAATGCTAAGAGACTACTGTACTGTCAATAAGACCGGCAATTTAATTTGGAATTATTGGAATACCAGTCAGACCTTGCTTAATGATTTATGATTTCCTTGAACTTCTTAGCAGAATTATAGCTGTAAAAAGCCAAAAGCAGTATGTTGTTAAGGAAAGTATGAAATGACATGCTGATACAAAAACTTGCTGTTTTAAAAATGCTTCTAATTAAAAATAACAATGCATACTGACATGTAATCAGCCCCATCATGCTTGGAGTTATAAAATCTGGAAGGAGCTACATTATCAGTGGGAGGATTGCATATGGTCATTTTCCTATAACTCACCAATCTGCTTGAGGTATAAGATGAGCGTGTCATTGGCTGCTAAAAATTAGTTCCTTGGTTTCAAAGAAAATATCCTTCCTGAAGACACATCAAAACATCCTCTTTGCTTGTTTTCCTCTGTCATTCTCTCTGTCTTTCTATTCTTTGCACCAACCTAGTTAGTAACAATTTCTCTTAGAAGGAATGATGGATCAACATACATTTTTGTCCACTAATGATGTAATGCTGTAAATGTATTGATTTAAAGTCAGAATACTAGATTTAATGAGAGCTCTGGTAAGGCATTATTGCTAAAGAAAAAACTCTGTTCTAGGTTAGATGGGAAATTCTCTCATTCATGTTTTGTGCTTTTAGTGTCCCTTCTGTGATGCTGTCTCCCAGAATTAGGTTATTTACGACAGAATGCACTTTGACTGCATCCTTATCTTCTTGTAAGCTTTACAATCAATACCAACAAGCTTCCAGTCCAGAACACGCATACTTTACAATACCTGTCTATAAATACAATGTACTGATCACCTAAAGTAACTTGCTTGTTTGATACATCTCAAAAATAAAGAAATAACTTCTACTAGTTCTGATAATTTTTAACAGACAATAACATTTTGTGAGGCTTTGTACTTCCTACTGTTTCCCACTCATTAGGATGGTTATAGGAAAATGATCATATGCCACTCGGCTGCAGTTCCTTCCAGGTTTTATAATGCCAGGCATGATATAGATGAACACACCTCAGTATGCCTTGTTATTTTTAATAAGAACCACTGGGATTTACCTTTTCCTTTGACTTAAGACTGAACAAATAAACCTAGAGGAAGGCCACACAGAACATAAATTTGAAAATTATACTAAATAAATTACTTAACACTAATGGGAAGAGACTTTAATAAATATGAGCAAGAAATGACAATCAAACTCCAGCCTGAATTATTTGATTTGTCAGTATTTAATGAAAAAGGACATTTCAAAAGGTTAGCACAACTATTAGTAAATAAAATAATTAAATACACAGGCTTAACTATTTTGGTCATTTTATTTTGTCAAAGAAATAAGGAACTGTAAAACAAACAGAAATGTGCTGTACTTTAGACCTGAGAGTGTAAGGACATTAATGGACTGGCTTCATTTTAAAGCATTTAATCCACAATGATAGCTTAGTTTGTGAGTAATTGAAAATATTTTTCAGTGTATCTATTTTCATAAACAGCAAATGGAGAAATTATCTTTTAACAGTCTCATGAATCCTGATGTTTTGGGACTCAAGAGACCGTACAAATCCCCTACTACACTAGCATTACTCAATGGCCACATAAATAATCTGGCAGTGCATGCTGA
The DNA here is from genome assembly GCF_019279795.1 of Protopterus annectens. Taxonomy (NCBI): domain Eukaryota; kingdom Metazoa; phylum Chordata; order Ceratodontiformes; family Protopteridae; genus Protopterus; species Protopterus annectens. The sequence continues at coordinate 889,520,170 of NC_056743.1, read as the reverse complement.
TTACTGAATAAAAACAATATTTGTCAGAAAAAAATGTAACTCATATATTGTAGGAAGAACATGGTTCCTAAAATGGGTATAAAGCTCTAACATAAGCTTTCTTATAGTTATACTTTATACTGTGTTTACAAAGTGGCTGCTGAAGTTGGAAGAAGATGATGTTTGCTGCCAGCTAACTTTCATTACACGGCACATAAGTAGTACTTTTTTATTACAATGTTATTTCAAACTGGTGTATAATGCTGTGTAAAGACTTCTAATTAATATCCAGCTTAAACTAATCTGCCTTCACCCTCATTTCCTGTTTCTACACTAAGAATTCCAGATGCATTTAGGTTGTGGACTCATTCATGTGTATATTGTTGTGCTTTGTCTTGCCAAGGAGTCTAGATTGTTTTTTTTTCGGCATTTCACGTATAATGAACTTTTATTTTAAGCTATTTTTTTATAATACAATCTATGTTAGAAATATGTGTACATGAAAATACAATAATTCTGTTCATTAGCACTTACATAAATCCAGTTTAAATTAATTTAAAAGGAAGGAAAATACTGCCAAGAAAATGTTCATTCTTTATTTTCATTCTCTCTTTATAACCCCATGAACAGTGTTAATTGTGCATTAAAAATGCCACTCCAACCATTTTCTTTCACATTTTTTCTGAGGGACAGTATACATATTAATACATATTACATTTGTTATTTTCTATATTAATTTTTAACATTAAACTCTACAAACATTGTGATAGGCAGGTACTATGAGCTTTAACTCCCACACAAATGCCATAAATATTTGAATGTGTAGCAGAATCAGCAATATGCAGTTCTACTCTAACTACTAGTACCTGTTACAATACAAAGGATAATTGGTCTTAAGAGTATACAGTAAATGTGCATTGTTGTCTTTGTTGCCTTAGGTACTATCCACCTCAGTGCAAGCCCTGTGCCTCTCAATGCATCCGTAACTAAAGCAATTAACCAAAATGATTATTTTGTGCACACACATACATACACACACACACACACACACACACACACACACACACACACACACACACACACACACACACACACACACACACACACACACACACACACACACACACAGTAACAGTATGTTTAGAACAGAGGTAAATGGCAACTCACCACCCCCATTTCCCTCCTTCTCAAGCTTTAAGGTACACTGCTTCATTTAGTCAGCTTTAACAAAAGAACATTCCTTACTGTTCTTCCTAGAATAAGCCAGCATTTAAATATTCAAATGGTAGCAATTAGCTTTTGGCAGTCATGGTCTAAAAGGGTGGACATCAAACAGATGGGTAAACCAGGACAGTGCATAGACTCTTCCAGATAAATAAACCATTATCCACAGGTATTTAAAATGGAATATTTAAATTCTTTACTTGAAATAAATAAGGTAAAGCATTTCACTTGAAAATAAATATGAAAATCATAAAAACTTGCAAATACATCATTCTGAAAAAGATAGCTAATGGTAAAAAAATCTAATATTTAAACTAAAATCTGTCTCATACTGGATAAAAGATATTCTGCCTTTTACTATTTCTGACTTTTCAGTACAAAATGTAATTTCAGTATCCCTACAGGCAATGATAAGTTATGTTGCAAGGCTATTCTCCACAGAGTAGCTATTGTGTCTTTAGTTACATTTTGTTATTGGGGATTATCTTTTAGAATTAACAAACAGTCCCTCTATTTATAGGTTCATACGTACGTAATAGGTGATCAATCTACAGCCATTACAAGACAAGCCGATAAACCATGTTCAAAACTTTCCGCCAGCCTCAAGGAGGACAGTACAAGACAGACTGGGGAAAGTTTCACATTACCCATCCAGTTATCAAGGTTTGCCTTGAAGGTGGAAAGAATACTACTTTGCTTAACATATAGTACAATTTTGCTTTAGAGGTGTGAAATACATTAGGATATGAATCTATCACCCCAACATGTTTTATTTATCTGCTGATAAAGGTCTGGTTCCTTTAATCATGTATTTGAGGGAACATTTGTTCATAGATTCATAAGTTACTATTGGGCTAGTGATCATTAGTAGCCTAGCACAATATTCCAAACTGTAGATGCCTATCGACAGGACTAATTTATACCTAGGTTTTAGCCCATTTGAATGAGGGCTTGAGGGTCCAGACCAAGGATATCTTTATGATTACCTATGCATTTGTCTATGTTATAGTTATAAAGGGTTAGGGAACTACTTTGCTTTATATTCTAAGGAAGCGTATTCTTTATTTATTTTACATTTGTTAACCATCTGACTGAGCCAAAAAGGCCTTATTTCAGCAGAGGCCTGAGGAGAAAAGCTCCACACAGAAAAATGATTACAGATACATTTAGATATTTAGATATGATCAGTATACACACAAATTGGCGGCCACAGTGGTGCAGCAGTTAGCATTGCCGCCTCACAGCAAGAGGTTCTTTGGTTCAATTCTTGGCTGGGGTGCCTTCTGTGCAGAGTCTACATGTCCTCCCTGTGGTCACGTGGGTTTCCTCCTGGTGCTCCGGTTTCCTCCCACATCCCAAAGACATGCAATAAGTGGACTGGACGCTCTAAATTGACCCTAGGTGTGTGTGTGTGTGTGTGTGTGTGTGTGTGTGTGTGTGTGTGTGTGTGTGTGTGTGTGTGTGCCTTCTGTGGAAGGTTGGTTACTGGGTTAGCAACTCGACACCTTAAAACTCCACTGCCAATCATGAGCAACAGATGATCCGCTGTGTCGACCCCTAACCAGGAAAAGCCGGAAGAAGAAGTATACACACAAATTACAATAGACATATTTTTACAGTGGTATGCAGCACAGTGGAGAGAAGAAACAAGGAAACATTAATTTAAAAATAAAGGTAATTAATAGATTTGTGGTGTACAGCTGAAATTTGGAACATAGGTAGAATACATACATAGTACATAGGTACAGTACATACATTGTAGATTAGCCAGTGTTTGTGAGTAAGAGTGAAAACCGTTATCAAGTACTCTAGGCTAAGTATGTGTACCTTATCCGCTTTCACTAGCCTGGGGAGCAGTCATGGCACTGCCAACTTTGCTTGAGATGTTGCCTAATGAGGTTTTTAAAGGAGGCTTTGGACAATGTGTTTTGTATGCTAGTGTTGAGAGAGTTCCATTTTTTAGCCACTGAACTACTAAATAGTGTGTCTCCAAAGCTATTATAGCTGTTGGTGACTTCTAGTAGTAGTTTGCTTGATGATCTAAGAGGCCTTTTGGCTGAGTGATATTGTACTAGGTTTCTGAGGGCAGGGCACTTATTGGGGAGGTAATAGACAGAGTGACAGAGGCAGACCTGATTGTAGATTAGGAGGTTGGGCAGTTCAAGCCAGTGGAGCTGTCTCAAAGCAGTACAGTGATGAGTTCTACATGAGCAATTTGCAGCAAGGTGGGCAGTTCTGTTATAGCAGGGTTCCATTTTGCTTAGTTCAGTTTTGTTGAGATTAGTCAGAATGGGAGATGCATAGAGTAGGATGGATAGAAACTGGGAGCGAGCAATGGCTGCTCTTGTGTTGTTGGTAAGAAACAGTTTGATACTGTAAAGTGATCCCAGTTTGGCATGTACTTTTTTAATAGTTAAGTTGAGATGACTATCAAATTTTAGGTGGGAGACTATGGTTATTCCCAATAGCTTAGCCTGTACCACTGGAGTGATTAGAGTAGCATTTGTGGAATAGATAATGAATTGACTGTTATCAGTGTTTTTGTTAGAACTGGTTATAATCATAAGGTGAGTTTTCTTTGGATTGAGGATAACTTGGGCTTTGGTAAGGTAGTTTTCAATGTCAGAGAATGCTAGTTGAGTTGTTTGCAGGAGGGTGGGAATGTTTTGTGCAGCACAGATTAAGGGAGTGTCATCTGCATACTGAATTATAGATGCATGCTGTGTGGAAGTATGGAGGTCATTTGTGAAGACTGTGAATAGTAGTGGTCCTAAAATAGAACCCTGTGGGACTCCTAAAGTTATGGGCAACTGAGGAGAGAGAGAATTTTCCCATTTCACAGCTTGGTACCTGTCAGTTAAGTAGCTTTGGAAACAGGTAAGAGTGGAATTTGATAGATGATATTGGTTTAGTTTGTTTGGCAGGATTTGGTGTGAGACTGTGTCAAATGCTTTGGACATATCTAAAAAAAGAGTTGATACCTGCAGGCCTTCGTTTTTGAGACAGTGTATTGTGTCTGTGAAGCAGAGGAGGGCTGTAGTGGTAATATGGGCAGGTCTGAAACCATGTTGAGTAGGTGACAGGATGTTGTTGTCTAGGAGATATTTTAGCACCTGGGTATGGATACATTTTTACTTGATCTGTTTATGAGATTGGGATACCAATAGCATCTGCTGTGAGTTTCAAGAAATAGCTGGGGAGTAAGTCAGCTGCTGTTGACAAGGTTTTTAGTTTAGAGAGCATGCTTTTGATTGAGGTGGTGGAAACTGTTTTGAGGGTAAAGCTTGTATTAGTATTATTTGTGTTGGGGGAATAGTCGGGCTGGAACTGTCCTGTGATACTAAGGAAAGAATTGAGTTCACAAAGTGGGAGTTGAATTGTGTTTTGATGGGAACTTTAGTGTCAGATGTGGTTGGTTTGGAGGTAGCCTTTTGGGTGGGTTTTAGTAGCTGGTTTACATTTTTCCAAAACTTTGGGGGGTTGTGTTGGTATTTAGTTTGTAATGTCATGTAGTAAGATTTTTTTGTCCAGCCTAATGCATTTTTTGCACAGTTGCTCAGTTCTTGGTACTTAGTTAGGCTTTGTGTTTCTTTTTTTTTTATAGTAAAGCAAGGCAGTGCCTCCGGACTTGAGGATTTGTTTGGTTTCTTTACTGAGCCAGGGATTTGTAGAGGTTCTAACCTTGATTTTTCACAATGGAGCAACCGTGTCTAGGTGTTGTCCAGTCACAGTTATAGAGTAGAGTATTGAGGACCTCAGGAGAGAAATTTTTTTTGTGTTTCTAGTGGATTTATAGTTTGTGGTTTTGTATAAGGTATATTATGTTGTGGTCACTTAAGGTATTTGGGAGACTGCCTGTGTGGGGGTACAATGTGGGGTTGTTAGTTAGGACCCAATCAAGGATGGATTTCCTTTTAGATTTTTTATCACATCTAGTTGGAATTTGGACTAGCTGCTAGTAGCCATGGAGATTTATTAGATTACTTAGAGGTTCTAATATAGAGCTGAACCAATCTAGGTTGAAATCCCCCCAAATAATGGTTTCTTGTGACTATGTGGAAGAACACCAGGATAAGAAGTCTTCAAGCCTAGCAGGTGTATTACCAGGTGGAATACAGATCACAATCATGGTGATGATCTTTTTAGGGTGAAGTTGAGGTTGTGAGATAAATTGTTGTTGTTGTCTTTCGGCTTTTCCCGGTTAGGAGTCGCCACAGCGGAACTCCCATCCGCTAATGATTGGCAGTAGATTTTGAGGAATGCCGAGGTGCAAGTTGTGAGATAAGTATGTCCCAATTATTGGGGGAGAGGTAGGAGTCTGGTATACAGTAAGGCAGTTCCACCCCCTTTACGAAGTGGTCTGTCTTGTCTAATGATATTATAGCTGGTAGGGAGAACTTCTGAGATAGTTATGTTTTTATTTAGCCAGGTTTCTCTTAAAGCAACTGTGTCTGGAGAGTAGTGTGCTAGTGTGGCCTGGAGTTCAGGTATTTTAATTTTGATACTTCTGATATTAATATTTAGCCTTAAGGGATGGTTGGTTTTGCTGCTGTTGTTGATTTGCCCAGGGATGAAGATAGTGGGAATATTATGTTCTGATAATTGGGTTGGAGCAGTTTGTGTTGGACAGGATGGATTTGGGCCTGGGATGGGGTGGATGTCCCCACTTATGGTGAGCCTGGTGTTGAAATGGTGACACAGATGTTTGAGTTTGGTGATGAGTGTGAAAAAGTATTGTGTTTTTTTGGAGAAGGAATGTGAGCATATGTGTTTAGTTTTGAATTGGTCAGTTATGTAGTTCTTGAACAACTGTGGGCAGATATTATTATAATGTTGTTGTCTTTCAGCTTTTCCCAGTTAGGGATCGCCACAGTGGAACTCTGGTCCGCTAATGATTGGCAGTAGATTTTAGATGAATGCCGAGGCGCCAGCTCGACGTTCAACCTTCAACAAAGGCAAGCCCATTTACGCATGTTTTTCGAATGCCCACCCAACCATGGGGAGGACATGCAGACTCCACACAGAAGGCACTCCCTGCACTCCAGCTGAGAATCGAATGGGAGAACCTCTTGCTGTGAGGCAACAACTCTACCACTGCACCACTGCAGATATTATTATAATGTGTGGTGTTTATGTATATGAGAGTGCATAATATAGTATTGTGCTACTAAGTTTAGGGATATTGCTAGCATGATAACTTGTGGAGTTATAAAGAATTATGAGAATACAGACTAGACTTAGTTGCGTGATAGTCATGGTTATAAAGTTTAAGTTGGTTCTAAGTGGAGGTGTGGATAGGAATTATAGGGTTGTACTATATGTGGATGGGTAAGTAGTGTGGGGTGATGTAATAATACATAGAGGAAATGTGAGTGGTTGGGAGTATTGTGTGGCAGAGCAAGTGGGTGTGGTGTAATGTGATCTGATTTGAGAAGCTGTGATTGGTGAAGGTGATGTGAGGTTGAGGTGTGGGTATGGTTGGGATTACTATAAATGTAGAGGTAGTGGGGATGGGTGGAAATTGGGGGCAGGGCAGGGGAGCAGAGAGAGCCTGAGCATTGGCGAGGGTGAACAGAGCGGGGCTGAGCCCACCAGGACAAAGATAATTGGCAGCAAAAAATAAGTGTTACTTTACAAATCTGAACACTTTAACAAATTCCTGCAGTCTAATGGCTTACCAACAAAGTTTAAAATAGAAAATGTGGTTGGTTTTGAAATCATGCTAAGATTTAGGAGTGTACTCTGATAATCTGCATGTGTGCAATCTGCAGCCACTGGATATTTTTAGTGGCATGATATAGAATGGCAACAGTCTTCTATTGAAACTCGTAGATTTCGGTCTGTTTAGTTGCATTTAGAATTATTCTGTCATCCTTTATTTACATTTTTTAAACTTTTTTCTTGTGCATTTAATTTACTGATTTTAATTTGCCCTTATATGTTTCTGTTTGTTTTTCCTAAATAAAATGATGTATTTGTTTATTTACAAAAGCTTGTGGCTGGTATATTAGTAAATTATAAATGATAACATCACAGCATTTCTGTAGCTCTTGACATCTGCTCTTTCTAAAGAGAGATGGTTTGCCTAAGCTACTAAAATTGAATGCAATGGTTGTCTCAGTGTAAAAGTATTCAGTAACTGAGACCTTAATACTAGATCAGTCTGGTTGGCAGCAGCAAGTACCATGGAAACAGGAAAAGAGGCATCAGCAGACATTTTTGGAAATATTTTGTGCGCGCGCACACGCACGTGCGCGCGCGTGTGTGTGTGTGTGTGTGTGTGTGTGTGTGTGTGCGTGCGTGTGTGTGTGTGTGTGCTGACTGTGTAAAAATAGTTTGAACAAGCCGTAGTAACTACTGGTAATAGAAAGTACTGGGCTTCGAATCAGGCAGGTGAAATAATTGATCACCACTGATTATAACCTATTTCTGCAGATGTTCAGTGTAAACCTAATTTGGTGTGGCAGGTATTAGTCAAAACCCAAAGTAGTGATGCACACCTGCCATATGCTGCTATGGCCAGTTAGTTACCTTTTGCACACAGCAGTGTGGGATTCACCTTTAGAATATGACAAGCAACATACAAGTCAAAGACTAAACTGCTGTCCACCAGCCTCTCTAGATCTTTAATAACAATGTACTTTTTATGATTCAAGCATTTATTCTACAACTATAATTTGTGCCCTTTTGTCCCTCACTTGTTGCTAGTGGTGCAGATTTAAATTCTGTAGCCCCTGTGCCCATGACAACTTGACTATTGTGCCTCTATATTTGACCTATATGGTCCAATGATAGAACCAACACAAACGGCCAGCATATATAGTCCAACGCTTTATTAGGTACAAAATCAGGAACATAAAAATGTCCCAACCATAACTGCAACCTCAAACCGGTTTCGGCAATATGCCTTCTTCAGTGAGTAAAAAACAGACATAAACCTAAGCACCTTAATTATATATATCCTACATCAGTCAGCCTTAACCAGTGGTATCATCCAACCCCTTCAATACATATTCATGAGCCCAAAAAACTGCTAACAAAAATTTGTACAATAATATATATTACAAAGATAATAAACAAATATAATAGAAATGCAAAAAGTATATACAGATATGCATGTAGATGCCATGAGTGTGCATCTTAAGATAATAATAATCAATTCATAAAAATGGAAACATAGTGAAAATGAACAAAAAATGTTATATAAATGCCATATAGACATGATTCAACCTAGTCTAAACCCTGTCCACTGAACATAGAACAATCTATGTACTTGTCAATATAATAACCCAATAACTCCATATAAACATATAAGTACATATATATATATGTATGTACCATATTGAAAAGGAAAACCACATTGATAATCAAAAAATATATATGGTATGTTAGTTCAATGATAAATAGAACCCATTATTACCATGAACATTACATGGTGCTTCTCATAGCCTTGTACCTATAGGACAAAAAGCTAAATGAAAAAATATTCATTATAAATGGTCATTTATACCAGGAGAGAACAAAGCTCCAAGATGAATTATCCAATATTTCTCTTTAAAGCTTAGTGCATTCTGCCATCCCTGTTGATGGCTTTGTCCCCTATAATCCTGTCAATGACAGTGAACATGAACTTGGCTGAAGGATGTTTTAGTGTATGTTGATACAATGCATTAGTTGGCTTTTTGTTGCGTATTTCACTCCTATGTTCCCCTACTCTAATACGTAGTGAACGTGAAGTTTTGCCTACATAAAAGGCTGAACACTGGCATTGGAATATTCTAATGGCCAATGATTTCTAAAGAGAGAGGTTGGGTGACAAATGCCAATTTTCCTATAGAAGGGGGTAGAACATTGGGCTCTCTTTTTTTACATTATAAACATCAGGATAGTGGAGGAGCAAAATATAAACAACTAACCATCACGGGGGATGAGCTTTTGGGCACCTTTCCGTGTGGGCATTGTACATTGTGTATTCAGGTAAACAAAACCAAACAATTTACTAGTGCCAATACTAGTAAGGTGTATGATCTGAGAATTTTTGGGAATTGTTCTAGTAGTTGGGTGATATACTTAGCGACATGCCTTTGTTCTAGCATTTGTTGTTAGACATTTGATGTTTTTGTGAACAGCTACGTGGCTATATCCAAAAATGAAATAACACACTTCTCTACTATTGACTGATGGCCAGTTGATCAGCTTCTACCTGCCCAATCACATCTGGTCAAATGTATTTTTGATAAGAAAAAATTACACATGTATAAATTCAATTAACAACTCTAGATATTACATAAATTGTACAAATATCAATATATTTCGATACAGGATACTAGAATGATTGCAACAGAATTTAACAGATATTTTGTAAATCCCTGTAACTATACTGACACTCTAACTTTTAAACAGCTTAATCAGGACAAAGTAGTTTATGGAATTTATCCAATAATTTCTTTGGAAATGACAGAAAAACTTTTAAACAAAATTAATAAAGCCTCATATATGGGACCTGATATAACACCAAAAAAAATGAGATTACTCCCATATTGCACATTATCTGTAGTACGCGTCTACAAAATGGAAATGTCCCCTGGTCTTAGAAATTATCTAATATCACACCTAATTATAAAAAATATAGGAAAGATGAAATTAAAAATTACAGACCAGTCACTTTAACATCTGTTTTAGGAGAATGTTATAAAATATGCATTATTGAGCTTCTGGCAATACCAAGTACAAATATGGCAATGATAGATATGGATTAGCTTAGTTTTTTAAGGCTAGGTCTACCTTAACCAGTCTTGTTAATATTTATGATCAAACAAATATGGCAATAGCCAGAGGATAAATATCTGGTTTTATCTATCTGGATTTGGCTAAAGCTTTTGCCTCTTTTCCCCATACTGTAATTTATAAATGCCTGATTAAAGCAACGGCAACCAATTACCTAACTAGATGGATTATGCCCTGGCTGAGTGGAAGGTCACAGTGTGTAACTATACAAGGAATACATTCTGACTATTTCTCAGTAAGAACAGGAGTACCAAAAGGCTTGGTCCTTAAGCTTATATTATTTAATATTGTCTTTTCAACAATTCCCAAGAAAAAGTACTGCTAGATTAACAAATATGTAGATGACTAAAAAATTGGTTGTATTTCCCAGAATGCATCTGAATTTCACAACTTGGAAACCTACATGAAGTAGATAGAAGTGATCAAACTAGGTGCTCTCTACAGGGCCAAACCCTACCTAACTCCCCAAGCCAGGCTTGCCACTGCTAGTTCACAACTACTATCTACTCTTCTCTACTGCTCTCATATCTTTATTAACTTATGTAAGACAGACCTGCACAACCTTGAATCCTGCTATAATAAAATTGCAAAATTTGCCACTGACCCCCCCCCATAAAACCCATCATTGGTCCACTCTTCTTCAGCTCAACTGGGTAGAGCTCCCTAACCTATTAACCTTAAACCAACTAATGCTAGCGCACAAAATCACACACAATCCATATGGCTGCCCGACAATCTCCACCTTACTCCAACTACAAGTGAACAATAGGCCCCTTAGATCTTCCAATAGGCCATTACTCAGAATAACACAGTCACATAACTACCATGGTGACTCCCTCTACTCAAACATAGTAGCTACATCCTGAAATGCTCTTCCCCAAAGCTTAAAATGCACCCCTTGTCTCTCATAATTTAAAAATAGATTAAAGTAACATCTAAAAAGCAACTGGCTCTGCCCTTGTTCTCCACCAGGATAACCACTTTACCTTATGCTCTTTTATACCTCTACTATACAGTTTACCTCTATTACAGCTCCTATTGTCTGCTTTACTCACCTCAATCTGCATCCTTGGTGACTTTGGTCTGTTCATTTTTATTTCCTTCTATAATTTTTTTCCTTGCTTAACAAAGTTGCATACTTCGCAGTCTAGGCCTGATTACTGCTTGTTATCAGCTAATAATTAATCTTCCTGTTCAATGGCGTACTCTTTTTAAAGCTGTTTTTCTACGAAGAAAAATTTTGTTTGTAAAAATTTCAATACTCATAAATATGTTCTTATGTTTTAGTTAATGTGGTAATACAGATGTTTGTTAATGTAGTAATGTAGATTTTTCTTTTCTTGTGCTCTGTTTTGTATTGTTTATGTGTGGAGCTTTTCTCCTCGGGTCTCCACTGAAAACAGGACACCAGCCCAGTTGGACACTACCTGGTAAACAAATGTAAATAAATAAATAAAAATAAATAAATAAATATAATAAAGGGTTAATGAAATTGGCAGAAATGTATTTTGGAAAATACAATTTAAATATATCATTATATTTAATATCACTACCACTAAAGGAGGTTAAATATTACAAAGATTTGGGAATAATAGCATCATCGAATTTATCTTTCAGTTGCCATGCTCAAAAAGTAAGTGCCAAAGCAATGAAGCAGATTCAGCAAGGAATAATACAAGGTCACAGGTACCAGAATGTACATTTAAATATATATAAATTATTTATATATATATATATATATATATATATATATATATATATATATATATATATATATATATAAGGGCTCCTATCCTAACACTAAAAATTTATAACACTGAAACCTATAAGGTCGAATGCATTTCACTGAAAAGTGTAGAACTGTATAGAATTGTGTAGTATGAATATGATGGTGTCATTTCTTATCACAGGAGTTATTAGGGAAGTGAGTCTAGCACAGCATGTATGAATTGCAATAGTCAGGATCATGCTGTACCCCCAGATCTGTACATGTCCATATTTGCTCTTAAGCACTGATTCAAAGTGTGTGGTGTATTTTCTTTTCTCCATGGTTTTATAATCATGGGGTTAGTATGCATAAGAAAGGGTGGGGGTGGAAACATACTTTTAGGACCTATTTCTGATGGAGAATGTTTTCAGTGTTATGAGTTTTTGGTGTTCTGAGTTTTCAGTGATATGGGTTCCACCTTATGAGTTTCATTGTTACAAGTACTCAGTGTTATGAAATACATCCATATATAGTACAGTTTTTTTCACATGTACTGGGGATTTTTCTTTTCCTTACTGTTTGTGTGGCTGTGGAGTTAGTATGTATAAATAAGGGAGTCTGAACGTGCAGTCTCCCTCACATGAAAGGCTGCAAAGTGGTTTCCCCCCCCTGCAAGAAATACTTTCTTTCAGATGTCACCCACAGTTTTAGGAGGGCTGTCTTTTGATGAATTTAACTTGTGCAGTTTGTTGTCAGGAAATTATGGTTTAACTTCTCTACTTGATCCAGGTGTGAGAACAGCCCAGCTAACAAGTACCAGTCTCCAGCCTGAGTGTGCAAGGGTCCTTCAAACCTTCAAGTAAGAGAATGTATGCCTAACAGTCTTGTGAGATGAGATATTTCCTGTGCCCACATTAAGAGAAGTGGCTTGCAGTAACTGTACCGATAGTGCTAAACTGCTATTGTCACCAGAGTTACTATAGCAACAACCCAAGCCTGGGTGTGGGTAATGCTGGATTTACCCACGGTTGGTGTGGTTTGATCATGAGGGCGAAGCCTGAGTGGCCAAACAAAGCCAACCGTGGGTAAATCCAGCATTACCCAAACCCAGAAGTGGGTTATTGCTATTATACAATGACATTATTTAAGAAAAAAAATAATTACTTTTCTTAAATAATGGCATTGTATAATGCCTCCTTGCTGCCCTTCCGCAGCTGTCTGGTATTCTGCGGCAGTTCTGATGTACTGCACATGCGCATGCCTACGCAGTACATCAGAGCTGTGGGCAAAAGCAATGGAGAAAGCAAGATCTCCGTTGCTTTTTAAAAACTGTTTAGCTATGTTAAATGAGTTTAACATAGTGAGACAGCTTTAAAAAAAGCAACGGAGAATATCTGTTGCTTTTTTAAAGCTGTCTCGTTATGTTAAACCCATTTAACATAGCGAGACAGTTTTTAAAAAAAGCAACGGAGAAAGCAAGATCTTCGTTGCTTTTTAAAAACTGTTTTGCTATGTTAAATGAGTTTAACATGGCGAGACAGCTTTAAAAAAAGCAACGGAGAACATCCGTTGCTTTTTTAAAGCTGTCTGGCTATGTTAAACCCATTTAACATAGCGAGATAGTTTAGAAAAAAGTAAGGGAGAAAGCAAGATCTCCGTTGCTTTTTAAAAACTGTTTCGCTATGTTAATGAGTTTAATATAGCGAGGCAGCTTTAAAAAAAGCAACGGAGAATCTCCGTTGCTTTTTTAAACTGTCTCGCTATGTTAAACTCGTTTAACATAGCGAGACAGTATGAAGCAACGGAGATCTTGCGTTCTCCATTGCTGTAAAAAAAAAAGAGTTATAGTAATGGAAAAAGTCCGGGCGACCGCACCTTTTTCCATTACTATAACTCTGATTTACAACATGCACGCTGACCAATCAGCGTGCACGTTTTTGAATATTTAATGGGGGTCGTTGTATAATTTTAGTCTTCTGCTACCCTGTTGGCCCAACATAGGTCTTGCAATGTCCCTCAAGGAAAGCAACAAACAAAAGACCTATTTAGAGGAATGAGATTTTAGAATAAAGATCAGAAAATGGTAGCAAATGGAATGTGTAAGTTGTACAGACTGAAGCTGTAGCAACAGATGGCTATGAAGCAACTAACAGGGAGGGTATATGTAAGAGCTACATGTTTCCTGTGGTACTGAACATATAGAGAGAGATCACTAACAACAGGAACAGTGAGTTACTGAACAATTGGAAGGTTTGTTAAGAAAGAGTGAGGGTCAGGGGGAAGAGGCAATAAAGGAGAAACAAAATAACCTGTTTTTACAAATATTTTCGGAGAGGGGAAGAGGAAAGGCTTCTGCCACACTTTTAGAGGGTTCTGTTTAAAATAAAGTACATGAGAGATAAATATAGTCTCACAGAAGAATCATATACTTATGTTGTAGAGAGAAACAGTACAGAAATGTGCTTATGAAAATTAGAAAGGTATATTTCATTTCAAGTAACCACCAGTTCAAGTATCACCATAGAAATAAGTATTTACACTGGTCCATAATGCCAAACTGAGCACTAAAAATATAGTAGTCCAAAACATCACAACTAACACATTTATTTTGCCCATCAGTATTGCAATAACCCACTTTTTCCTTTTACAGGGTTGCGGGGACATAGACCACTAATCTATTGCAAAATACACCCACACACATACACACGCACACACACACACACACACACACACACACACACACACACACACACACACACACACACACACACACACACACACACACACACTCACACACACACACACACACACACACACACACACACACACACACACACACACACACACACACACACTTTGTAAAACACCTATTTACTTACTGCATGTCATTCACAAACACAGGAAAACTGAGAGTATAAACTTGAATCACAAAACATCATTCAAATGCATTATTTTTGCAGGGGGCCTCTGCCCTTCTGCACCTATAAGAAAGCTCCTTGTATCCACTGGTATCCAAATATACTACCTCTTAGGTCCCACAACCTCATAGAAAAGGGACAAATAAAAGAAGTCACTTGTTTCCTCTTGCCCAGGTCACATAAGATTGGACTACCCATAATGGGATATGTAAAAAAAGCTCCAAATTCTTGCAATATCAATATAATAAATTAATTACTGTCAGTTTTGCGTGGAAGAGGGTCAAAACTCTGACAACAACTAAGGTGACCCAAATTTAATTAGAGGTTTAGTTTCTGATGGGCATGGCAGGGAAGAATGCAACTACTCAACCTACAGGGGAGGTCAGAATGGAGCTTGTATGCATTGCCACTATCCCTTAGGGCAGAAGCATGGATGAAAATGTGTGTCCTGGGGCAGGCACTAAGTCACCATGCCACTGCATGGTGGTAGACTTCAAAGGGGATATGCAGCTGTCTGCACTTGAATGGAGAAAACACTGAAGGGGGGGACGTCTAAAATTATATGAATCTGCACGTCTTCCTGCTCAAGGGTGAGGTTAAACCATTACAAAACTCCCTCATTTCCCATATATTGGCAAGGGCACAAAGCATCCTTATTGGTGCCTTAATGGCAGTGTACAGACTGCACTTGTCCTGACCTATATGAAATCTTGGGTAAGGGAACAAATCGGTCATGCCCAGTTGGGGAGGACTTGATGGTCAGCACGAAATGGGGCAAAAGTACACATAAGAAAATAAAGTGATCATGTAGTTGTCATCATAAGGGAGGTGACAAAGTAGCAGACAAAAAAGGAAACCATTCACACATCCTAAATCCTATACATTGCTTCATGTAACTAGCCTTAATCAGCTTTCTGCACTGGCCTATAGTATGTGTTAGTTTTTCTACAGAGTAGAAAGAGGAAGACAGCAAACAACTATGACTCCTCCCCTCTAAAATGTCACCTAGAACTGAAGTACAAGACAATGCATTTTACAGAGCCCTCTTGGAAACCTCTTGTGATGTTTGAGAACGAATCTACCACTGTTTTCTGAATTACACTAGAACAGTTATGTGAACCGCATCTAAGCTTGTCTTATTAAACCTACAGCAGTGAGCTAAAAAAAAAGTGCTTCAAGAGAGAGAGAGAGGGAAAAATAAAAAAAAT
This sequence comes from Protopterus annectens, assembly GCF_019279795.1. Lineage (NCBI taxonomy): Eukaryota > Metazoa > Chordata > Ceratodontiformes > Protopteridae > Protopterus > Protopterus annectens. Next base: position 889,504,346 of record NC_056743.1, on the reverse strand, counting down.
GAGCTTTAATGCATAAAATATTTTCTTTTCAGTGGCTTGAAAATATTTGGGAACTTTTGACATTTTCTATGCAATATATATCCACAATGTGTGCTTTCCAGTGCCATGAAAAGATGTGCGAACTTGTGACCTTTTCCTATGCAAAGCATGGAAAGCATATGACATTTATATCTGCATTCTTTTGGTAACTATAGCAATTATATATAGGATGTGGAATGTATAGCAAAAGTGAACCAGGAACTTGTAAATGCTATGCCCTGGCATTACAAGAAAATATATTATTTCTCAGTAAGAAAGCTAAAGGCTATGATGAGATTTGTAAGGAGATAACTAGCCAAGATTAGAAAAACAAAGCCATTAGCAGGTAGAGTTGAAATTTTGCTTCACTTGATATCTGTTTTTTGTAGCAAAATATGTAAGCTATATAGCTGAATTTACTTTCAGAATAAAAGCTAGTAAAGATACAAAGACATAACTATGCAGCTTGTGATATACAGAATGATGGACAGACCTATGAGTTACTCCCTGTATTTTGTCTCTGCTAATAATATGGAAATTTAACTAGATTAGTATAGGGCTCAGTAATTCTTTCAAGTCAGAAATAGGTAGAAACTAAGTTTAGCTATAGACAGGTGTTTTTCTTTTTTATAATCTACTTTTTTAATGAGCATTTTCTGTTTCCATGTGCAGCTTGATATATCTCTGTATATTTAACTCTTAACTGTACTGCTTAAATCATTCTTTCTTTAGTAAAGTATTTTTAATTATTCATTTTCAAAAGTTATGGTGGATTGTCTACTCACTTACTAATTGCTAAGATATTATTTATTGTTAAACAAGCTAACGACTTCCATATCTAATTGGCAAGACTGCTCTACTACACTCTGTTATTCATGTTTATTATTATTTGGCTTATTAAGAATGAAACATTAACTCGGAAGCCCCCAGCCTAGTAATCAGGGGTGGTGACAGTTTACTACCTTTTGTAAGGGCAGAAGGCTTTTGTGTTGGAGAATATTAGCAGTCTACACTGGGAATTAATGCATGTGTGTGTGTTTGTGTGTGTGTGTGTGTGTGTGTGTGTGTGTGTATAAGATTTCATGCATAGTACAGTTACTGTGAGAAGGTGAGCACAAGAAGACACTGAAACCCAGAGAAAGACAGGCAGAGAGAGAGAGACAGTAGTAAAAAGGGGTCTGGAGAGCTAAGCTAAAGACTCTGCTCCACTGAGTGTTCAGTATGAAGCCTGTTCTTGGGTCGTGCACATTTACTGCACACTCTTGTAGTCAAGCTGCACTTAGTTAAGTCTTTAGTGATTTATATTTGTGCGCCTTTTGTATACTTTAAACTGTTTAGTACTAATGGTGTGACTTGCTACACCATACTCCTGTTGGTTATCAGATTTTAGATTTTCAGATTTGTGATTCTCAAAAAGTCACTTAACCAGGCAGTACTCCTAGGATGAGTCTGAAAAAGGCCCATATGGATCAGTGCTCTACATTTTCCAACAAATACAAGTACATAAAGATATTTAAAGATTAATTTTATTGGTGGTCAGTGGAGCAAATCCAAACACTGTAGCCCCTGCCCACTGTCAACTTTTTCACTGGGTGGCAGTGGTGTAATATTGAATTGGACTTCATTAGCCTGCAAAATAGTTTTGTCACCAAAGGTATGTGTAACCTTGCAGAAACAAGGTACGTGTGCATAGTTATTGACTGAATGTCAATTATTTTGAAGCCAGCAGAAATGAGCTCTGAAAAATATGCCAAAATATCAGTGTCAAATTTAAAGGATGTAAAACTGAGGGAGTTTCGCAGCCCAATATCTCCAAATAGGACATGGTACCAGACTCATGCACATGAAATGCAGACCACTAAACTGAAAGACTGCCTGGAAGGTGCTCTGGGTGTGCAGCATACAGAAAAAGTACAGCCCAAGCCACATCCAGATGACCTAGAACCCCAGCTGGCATTAAAGAAACAAGATCTAGAGATGAAGCATTTGGATCCTGGTCAGATGAGACAATAAACAGCTTGACATGCAAACGGGGTGAGTGTAAACTGAAAGAGAAAGGCAGCACCAGTGTGAGAAGGAGACGGCTACCCTTCTCCAAATAGAAGTGATTACTGGTGTGGCGGAAATTGAAGCCAAGATGACAAAGTCAATATCATATTATTTTTGCAGTATAAAGAGGGAGTTGACTTTTATAGTTTCATTAAGACATTTAAAAGTGTGTGCAATCAACACCAAATTGACCAGGGAAACTGGATGAGTTTTTTTAACTTCAGTGGTCAAGGGTAAGGCAATGCATGTTATATCTAACATGACTGATGTAGATTGTTTGAATTATGATAAAGTTAAACAATGTTTATTTGAATGTTCTAAACTGATTCCTGAAGCATACAGAAAGAAAGTTCAGACTGCACAGAAGAAAGGCAGGTAACAATATGGCCGATTATATTGAAGAAATGAGCACTTACTTTCATTAAGGAGTGTAAAACTAAAGGACATTGAGTGGTTGTCAAACCACTACTATTTGAAAGGCTAGCAAACCTTTTGGTGATTGACATAGTAGCCATTGCTCTGCCTGAAGACATGAGAATGTAGTTGGCAGACTGAAAGTGTACCACTGCTGAAGAGATGAAGAGGAACTGGGACCTCTAGCTATCTCACAAGTTACAGCTGCACAAGAAGGAGGACCCCAGTATTACACATGGGCACAAGAGGACCCATGGTGCAGCCTAAGACAAGGGTGAAATCATCAGTTTAGTACACTCCTCGGTGTTGGGTGAAATGTTTTCAGTGTATCCAAAGGGGGCACGCACAGTAGCAAAAGATGTTTAAGAAGTAACCAAAAGGGGCATATATGGTACCAATGCCCACTGAGACAAGCTGGGGAACAGAAGTTACTGGGTGGGGGGCAGAAAGTTGAGACAGCACTAAAACAGTGATGATTTATCTGGAGGCAACCACTGCAATACCTTGTGTACATGTGGTTACATGCATTCAGGCATGAAGGCAAGCACATGAGGAAGGCAGCAGGGGGAGACCAAGTTAATGCTCATAATGCCAACAGAGGCTAATGATTGGGGGGGGCAGTTTAGTAGCAGCAAGCCTTAAGCTAAGCCACATGTTGGGAGGTACTGGACTTCATCTGAAAGGTAATACTTCAAGGGAAGAGTTAGGTGGCATTAGCAAGACTAAAATTGAGGCACCACTGCCAGAAGATACCATACGTCTTTTGGAGGATGACCTGGGCAGATTCACAAAGAAACAGTTGAGACATACTCAGATCTCAGACCCTACTTTTCAGAATTTAAGGGGGGTAGCTATGAAATCTGTTGATCCTCAAGGTCTGTATACCAGGACAAACAGTATTGTACTGAAAATGGGTTCCTGAAGAAGGGTTGGAGGAATAAGTGATGCAGCATCTGGTAGTACAGAGGGCCTATCCATGGGCACACCTGGATAGAGCCCATGATATTCCCTTTTTATGCCAGTTTGGCATAAATCATGAAAAAAAGAAAGCTTATGTTGTATTTATACTGGCCAAGTATTGCAAAAGATGTGATGAGATACTGAAAGACGTAAGCAGTGCCAGAAGTTTGGCAAGAGAGGAGATAAAGTTAATGCTGCTTTGATGACTTTGCTTATTATTTAGAAACTGCTCATTTCAGAGAGTAGTCAAGGACTTTGTCGGGCTTCTTCGTACCCCAAGCTCCACAGGTGACAGATACATCCTGGTGGAGGTAGATTATTTCTACTAGATACTGGGAGGTGGTGACTATGCCCTCTGTTGAGAAAGTAAAGGTGGCAAAAATTGGTAGAAATTTTCAGCAGGGTTGGTTTCTCATGAGAACTAATGACAGATAGATGTGCCAGTTTTATTTCAGATCTGCTGAACTGTTTGTGGAATTGTTGTGAGGTAAAACATTTAAAGACTATCCCCTTACATGTGGGAGCAGGACAGGTACCTGTCTCATTTCTTCTTTGTAAACACAGAGAAAAAGAAAGAGGAAGAGAGAGAGAGAGATGTTCAAGGAGTCCACAGGATTTTCATTCTTTGAGTTGTTGTATGGTCATGTGGTGAGGGTGTCCTGGATTTAATTCATGATGAGTGGCATTGTGACTCTCATTGCTGCATGGAATCTGTTGCAGAATATGTCTGAAATGCTAGGAACAGTCTTAGGGATCTCATGGGGAGGGCATAAAGGCACCTAGCACAAGTACACCAGAAGCAAAAAGTCTGTTATGACCAGACAGCCAGGACCAGAAAGGATTCTGTTGGTCAGAAAGTGATGGTGCTTATTGCTTTTAAACATAATAAATGGCAGCATTGTGAGAAAAGACAAGTAGTGTTAACTATATGGTAGAATTACCAGACAGGATGCAGAAGCAGAAATTATACCATGTTAACATGATGACTGCCATGTTAGAGAGACACTGAAGCTCAGCATTTGCAGAGAGTTACAGGAGGAATTAAAGGGGGATCTTGTAGGGAACCTTCTCAGTAAGGCTTGGTCTAATTCCCTAGTGGATGAGGTAGCCATTTCATTACAGCAATCTCCTACCCCGGTTCAGGAGATCCAAGCAATATTACAGGAGTTTGTGGACATGTTAAGTGTTTACCCAAGGTGTATCCACCTAGTAGAGCACCATGTTGACACAAGGCCCAAGCCAACAATCTAACAGTCCCCATATAGGGTGCCGAGGGGGATAAGCAAACCCTGAGAAAGGTAACTCTATGACATCTTGAATCTCTGGGTAATCTGTGAGACAAACAGTCCCTGCATCTCACTGGTAGTGCTGGCATAGAGGTCTATATCAGAAGACCGAATGGAAATAACAGCAAAAGGCAAAACATCGAAAAGACCGGTCCTCAAACTTGCTGTTGTGGGGGGCTATGCCCCCCCCCGCTAAATATATATACCAACTCTGAGATCGCACTACAGTGAGGAAAGGGCAAATATTTCGATCCTCACTGTACCGTGATCTCACAAACTGCACTTCGAGGCCCGGTCTTTTCAGTGTTTTGCCATTCACTGTTATTTCCATTCGGTCTTCTGATATAGACCCCTGCATAGCTGGTGTTGGATACTCTTAGCATCTATAGCTGCAGGGGTGGGGAGGGGGCTTCAGCATCCATGACTGTGTGGGGACCCCACAAAATCTGCAGTTGGGTGCGAAAAAAAGAAAAATAACCATTCATTAATTCATTCTCTGCTTATACACTTTGTCCTAAACATGGTATGACTCCGATTAGGATAAATCTGGTACTGGCTGAATAAATGAATGAATGTTAGGTAAGAACCATATATCAGTTTCCAGAACAATTGATTTCACTGCTTAAGTTGGATTTTAACACAATAAAATGCTTTTGATCTTCAGGGATGATATGTTTTCTATCAGGTAGTTGTATACATATTGGCAGGATACCAGTCATATTTGTCGACACTGGTAGCTTCCCATACTGCCCACAGAAGTAGTCATTTAATTATTAGAGTGATAATGACAGGTGTTGGAGACTGCTGTGAATATCTGCAGTAATAGAACATGCACTGTAAGGTATTTCATTTCACTTTCTTTGTGACCACACATTGGCAGTGATTGCATAAGGAAGGGGAGAGGTAATCTGTATGACAGGAACAAGATTTTTACATTTAAAGATTACATGGAAGACAGTGGAGAAAGTCCAAGCATCATAGCTCCTTCCACTGTTACTTTTTTCATAGCTCTCGCAGTGTAGTAACATATACACATAAAAAAGAACATAGGTTTTATATAATAAAAATCTTTATGAAAGTAATACATTTAGTGTGCTGCACTGCATTACAGCAATACAGAAAAATGGTGTACTAGATAACATTTAGCAAAACAGGTAATACAACTTGGGCCACAGGATCCATTTGCAATGAGGTGTACAAAGGCATGTGAGTACATGACAGTGCATAATACATGATTAAATAAATGAATACCCTATGGAAACACACATCTTCCTTGCCAGGATAAGATGACATTTAGAGCAGAAGACATCAATTCTGGTGCTGCACAAACTAGAATGGTTTGTCTTTAAGGCTCACAGTTTCCATTAAAGTTAATTAGAATGCATATAGAAAATGTAAAGTGCATGTTTGGAATTAATGCTTTAATAACCCTTCAAAATTTTATCACTGGGATTTATGTAGCACCAAGCATACAAGGTATGCACCATATTCTTATATAAACTAAGTACATAGAATTGTATTTTTTGAATGGAAAAACTGCATGTCTTGACTGAGCATACGTTACAATCCAAATGAGCATTCAGGATTCGTCTGTTACATTTCATACACGTCTTCATCCTTTGTGTATAATGCAACAAGTGAATATATGAAAATTAAGAAGAAGATAAAGCCTGCAAAGTGTTTATATATCACAAATCCGTTCAGGATTAGTTTGTAAATGTAATAACACAACTAGTAGGGATAATTTTGATATGATAACCTTCTCAGAGGTTATGATAACACAGGATAACACAGAATGTTTATGTTTTGGACTGAGTAGACCATAAAGGTGTTACTCCTAACCTATACTGCTAATTTAGTATGAGTGAGATAGTAAAACTGAAATATGACTTTTTTATACAGTATAGAGCATTGCCACTAGTTGTTACTAGTGCTGGTAAAAGGTATAATCATTATCAGGAAGAAAACACTAAATTAAAGATTGCAAAGTGGAGCTGCAGCTTTGATGGGATTATGTCTGCTGCTTTAGGAAGTGCTTACCTTTGTCTTTATGAAACTAATGTAGTGTTAATACATTCCAGTGCAGTGAGGTATGCACACATCTGGGTGTGGAGCATAGAATTAGGAGAGAAATGGACACAGGAGTCTCATATACCCTTTTATTTGCACTATTCCCTCTGGAATCAGTTCTGCAGCCAGAGAACAATTAGTAGTGGCTATTTTTTTACATTTCCTGATCTCTGCATGCCTAAAATGTAAAGTGGTACCTAATTAAGAAATGTGTCTGACTGTTTAGGGGGGACACCATCTGCAGTCAAATAGCAGATTAATACCACCAGCAGATGGTTTTGCTGTCAGCTCTTTAATCAAATGAGCTGAAGTGTGTCACCATCCCAGTCCTGTCTCCCTGACTAAAGGTAAACATTTACAAATTAATTAGAACACCAGAAGAAAATAACTACCACCTGAATGTTCCTTTACAAGTGCTGGGGAGGGGGGTATACCCCTGCAGACAGAGACTGAAAAGGTCTATCAGTCCTCAGAATTACTAAATACAAAATGCACCATTGATTCAAGTGCAGAGCTCTGTCTTGGACAGAATCCAGCAGAGGAGATTTTGCTGTCCCAGTCCTGCTGTTTTGGATTGGGATTTATAATAGCAATACCAAAATGGCAGGCTTTCAGATCTAACACTTGCCAGACACCGACAACTGCTGTGAGCATGGTGTTTGATGAACATCAAAAATATACAGCATGCACATCAGGTTCAAGGAAAATCTATTGCAAGCCAGAAAACTGGACCAATGCTGTATACCACTTTATAAAACAGCTTTCAAAAATCAGAAATCCTGGAGACTGGTTGATAAAACTTTTATTACGTACAACTACTAAGTTTTACTGGCACTGCAGCTAAAGCATGGAGTCTTGTTTAAAACAGTATGTAGTAAGCTTTATCCAGAGTAAACTACGAGTCCCAAATATATATGCACACATGCACATACACACACACACACACACACACATATGTATATAATATATATATATATATATATATATATATATATATATATATATATAGATACACACACACACACACACACACACACACACACACACACACACACACACACACACACACACACACACACACACAAAACTGCTCTCTTCTTTCAAAATAAATACCTTTCCATTTATTTTTAGAAAACAGTTGCTATATGTCCCCCCCACTTTCCACCTACTGAAATATTTCAAATCTGAGAACACTCTGTAATATTCCACTGATTCCAGGTTGTTCCTTGTTTTATTTTCATTTATTGTTTAAATCATGATACTCTGAGCATAGCACAAGTCCATGCTCCTTATGTACTAATCTATAATTTTACAATACCAGAAAGCATATAAAATAACAGGCAATAAATATGGTGTGGTTTAGAACATATAGGACTATACTATCATTAGTATTCATGTTCATAGGTTCATAGGTGTGTACTAGGCTTATGGCCCTGGAACCTTTACAAGCCTAGCCTATAGAAGTTCCTTGGCATTGTGCCACACGACCTTAGTTCCCAGCGCCTCTATCAAGTAGAGCCACTGGAGTGATCCGCGGGCCAGTGAGGTGCTCTGCTTGACATGTACTGGAAGTTTATTCCAGAGTATGGGCAGTCTCTGGGTTATGAACCTGTCCCTCCAGCATGTCCTGTTGATTGTGGTAATGAGGTTGAGGTCTCTGGACGTGTGGAGTGGCGGGATTGGGATTTCTTTAGATACAGCATTTTTAACAGAGCTGTGTCAGACATGGTTTTGTAAGTCAAGCAGAGATTGCCTCTTAGTAGACAATATGAGACAGAGAATAGCTGGAGTTTTTTGAGCCTGTCCATGTACGACATGTGTTTAAGGCCTAAGATCTTCTTCATGAGGTACTTTTGTGGCCTTTCCAGCTGTTGCATGTGTCTACTGAGGTACATGCCAACTAGGGCATTATACTCGATGATTGGCCTAATGAGGGAAGAGTAGAGAGAGATGATGACCTCTTTCCTCCTGGATGCAAAACCCTTGGTGATTGGATGTGCCACATAGAAGGACTTTCTGACCACAGTGGCAATGTGGTGGTCAAAGGAGAGGTTGCTGTCAACCTGTGTCCCCAAATCTCTTATAATGCCTTCAGTGTTCAGTGGACTCCCATCAATGTGGTAATTAGTGGAAACTGAGTTTTTCCCAAAGGGCATGACAACACATGTTTTGGCATTAAGCTTAAGGCCATGGTTTCAACACCAGTCATTGGTTTCAATTAAGCCTTTCTGTAGGATGTCTACATCACTTGGGGGGTTAATAATGGCTCCCAGCTTACAGTCGTCTGTGAGCTTGGTCAGCCAGAGTCCCTCTGTGTTGGCCTGGACTTCTGAGAAATAGATGCCAAACAGGAGAGGACCCAGGACCGGTGACTGGTCGGCAGTCTGTTCACAAATGGCAGAAACATGCTTAAAAACTGGGAAGGAAATGAATCACTGACTAGTCTGTACAGCTGTTGCAGTTAACTCCTCCCTTTGCCTATCATTCCATCCAGACCCCAACTCCTTCAATCTTCTGCCCATCCCAGGTGCCTTTAAATTCCTCTTTGATTTACATATTTTCAAATATGCTAAGACCAGAATTTTATAGCTTATATGTATTCAAACATGTAGCCAGTGATTTTTTCAGAACACTAGTGTAATATGATGATAATGTAAATTATTAATAAGTAACAGGCATTGGAGGCATACAGAAGTTGGAGATGATCAAGCCATTATTCCAGAATCTGAGGCACAAGAAATTACAATAGTCAAGGCATGATGAAGCCAAATTTTGTGTAGCCAGACTCAGGTTATAAGTTTATATAAGCAGTGTTCTTTACATAAGCATATCCAGACATTATGACAGCTGACATCTGGCTGTTAGTGTTAATCTATCAATAAGATCACATACCTTTAACACAAATTTAAGCCTACTACTGACTGGTAATATGAGTGTTCAGGAGCAGAAAACGACAATTCTTGGGAGTGGTGTTTATGGCAATGGCAACCATCTGGGATATGCTGAGTTTAGGTGATTTCATCAGTGGATACAGTCAAGACCATTAGAGATGGAATTCAGTGCTGATACAATCCCTCATTGAAAGAGAGGTAAAGCTGTATGTCATCACAATATCAGTGGTACCCCAAGCCTCTCCTTCTGATAAAATCACTCAGAGGCAGCAGATATGATAAAAAAGAACAGGGTTCAAACAGAGCTCTGTGGCATTACACAGCCAAAAGAGTAAGGCGGAGATGAATTAACATGTGACACAATCCAGAGAGGTAGGAGGAAACACATTCTTAAACAACCCCTGAGATTCCACACGAAGTCCCAAGTCATTCCTAAAGGATCTCATGATTGTGTCAAAATCTGCATTGAAATCAAAAAGGAGCAACATTGAATAAACCTTTGATCCCAGTAAATGCAATCTCAATACTGTGTTATGACCAAAAAAATCATATACAACATGTTCCCTAAAGTAATTATCAAGCTGCATATACATCACTTTCTCCAAAATCTTTCCAACAAATGGTAAATCTGAGACAGGATTGTAATTTCCAGATCAGCATGGCCCAATCAAGGTTTGATGAGAATCATTTTTACTAAGGTCTCCTCCAAATGGGATACAAATACACTCAATAAATCAGCAGATTTAACGAAAAAAGAACTCCAAGCAAGCTATAACAAACCTGGCTGGCGAGAATCAGCATCACAGTAGTTTAGTTACAAACTTGAAACTATGAAATGAAATGAAAGAAATCAGGATGAATAAACTTCTTCCACAATTAAGAGTAATATCAACCAGAAAATGTTAATAGTAATGAGACAAACCGGCAGTAACCATAAAAAATCCATGTTCATTACATTGATTACTGCTGCAATAGCCTTAGCTATATGGGTTACACATCCTAACAAGGATATAACACCCAACCAGCTGCCAAAGTGTCAGGGCACCTTCCATACACCCACATTGTCAGGCAGCTCAAGCTGAGATGACTAAAAGACAAGTTAGGCTGTGAAGCCCTTCAGAGATTTACTGCTGCCGAAGACTACGCTCCTGAGAGGTATCTGAAAATTGATGGTCAACTTTTGTTTTTCTTTGCTGGGCAGAGAAGTTCCTTTGGGTAAAAAAAAGCTTCCATTTTCTTAAATGTGCTGTAGTTTTATTACTGTCCTCTTCAGGAAAGTTAATTTTAAAGCTAGGAGTTTTGTGTTTTAATGGACTAAATTGAGACTGTAATGTTCTTTTAAATGGAGCACTTGTTTTTTCTGTCAGTTTAAAAACAGTGTAAATAACTGAAAACATATTTTCCATAAGAAATTTTGTTTACTTTTCAGTTGTGGGGCTGCTATAGTGTCTTAAAGTGATTTTTACTGTTTTTTTCTGTCAAAAAAGTAACTTTTGTGGGCTGCTAGTTTTACTGGCATTTGCTGCTTATCTTCCCCAGGAAACAGGCACCATTTTTGTCTTGACCATGGAACAGAATGCAAGTCCAAAGGTTGGTCCTTCTTCCATCCTCAAATAGAAAAAGTTAAGAAAACAGCTTTTGCCACTACCTCAGGTTAGCAATTTCACTCAGCTGCAGGAGAGTGACTCTGCTGTGGCCATTTGTGGTACCTCAGACCACACATCTTTTACCCAGATCCCTCTAGTGTAGCACCTACAACCACTATGGACCAGGGGGTTAGCCATGTCCTCTGTGCCTGTTGGATTCTCCTCAGTGGGCAAGGGAGAGTCACTCATCAGTCCTGGAAAAGGAACAGGGAAGGTTTCCCTGTTGTGTTAGATTGCTGTGCTCATCCCTAGGGAACAATGGCTGGAATTAGTAACACGGTTGGCCCCATTTTTCTTGACAAAAATAAAACATAAAACCAAGCATGCATCTACTCCTATTCAAATTTCTGTGCACATGAGTAGTTTACTGTGATTGGCTCAGGGTTTAATTCAAGCTATTGATCCTTCTTGTAAAGTGGTTTCTGGAGAAAGAAAGAAGATTCCTCTTTTCCTGAACATATTCTAGATTCTGAATCTAAACTGGAAGATGCAGAGACAGATTCAGGATTTTGTCCTCAGATTTCTGATTCTGACTCAGAAGATACCTCAGCTTCTGATTCTCCCTGTGGGGTTTCTCTTTCTCTGAGACTACTGCTATAATGTCCCAGTGTTTTCATTGGGAGAACACTGAAGTTTCTCAGTCACTCAGAATATACTATGAATTGTTACAGAAGGATTTTCCAGTACCTACACTCATTCCTCCTGTTCTTTCTGCTTTAGAAGATGTGTGTCTTACTGCCTTTAGTTTTCCTGATATTCAGCCAGCTGTCCCTAAAAAGGCAGATAGGATGTATAAAGTTCCTCAGTCTTTTAAATTTTTACATACTATTCCTAAACCTGACTCAGCAGCTATAGCCTTAGTGGACACCACTGCTGCTAAGCACTTAGGTACTTCCAATCCTACTTTTCTAATAAGGATAGGAAATTATTGATAGGTGTGGGGGGAAAAGTGTATACTTCTGCAGCTTTGATTTTCAGAATTTTAAATTATCGGGCTCTTCTGTTAAGGTTTGTTCTGACAAATTGTGAACATATGAAGAATGTTTTGTCTACAGTTTCTTCTTGTGAAAAATAAATCTGCTTTAAATGAGTTAATTTCTTCTAATGCACAAGTCACTACTCATTGTTTACAGTGTGTGTATGACTCTGTTGATGCTTCTTCCAGGGCTATGGCTACTGCTACTGTTTTAAGGAGGTTTGCTTTGCTGCATTCTCAGAACCTCCCAGATGGTGCAAAAAGTGAAATTTTAAATTCTCCCATGGATAGAGATTTAGTGTTTGGCTCCTCTGCTGCAGAGGCGATCAAAACATGTGATGAAAGGGGCAAGCACAGATTTTTCACCCCTTCTGTTCCAAATTTCCAAGGGATTTTCTTTTTCTTCATCCAGTTTTACCAAAAACACAATAAACTGTCTCAAAAGAATACAGGTAAGCAGACATTTAAGAAGTGGCAAGGGGTTCCAAAAAACAGTCTCAAACCTCCCAAAACCAAGGGACAGTCCAACAAATCTGAATGACTATAAAAGAACACATAAGGGATGTGAAGAATAAAAAAATGTCGAGTCCAGTAGCAGAGCATTTTCATTTGGTTCATGGGGGGTTATAAAGGATATGAAGGTTACAGTTTTAGAACAAATAAAATATCAGTATGGTAATGAAGATTTGCTAAAACATGTTTTGAGGAAAAAAGAAGCTATTCTTATTATGAAATATGAAACTTTACAGCCCAATGGGCTTAATAAGGAGTGTAATTGGCAAGGTTTTATACATTGATTGTTTTATTGGCAGCTTTGAGCTGTTTTATCTAATTGTATAATTGATTTATTGGAATGTAAAATTATATATATTGTGGGGTTTCAAAGGGGTAAGGTTCTTTACTCTGTAAAGGCAACAGCTGAGGCGCTAGAGACTACAAGGTTTTACAAATAAATCTATTCTTGTGGAAAGTAGAGCTGTTTTTCACTGGTCTTTCTCTGTGGTTGTAATAGTTCATCTTTTTCTTCGTAGTTGGAAAATCTGAATGACTATTCAAGAGACCTTGTGACCCCCTCCCACCATGGCTCAATTTCTCTTGCAGAAAGTCTGAATCTCCATCTTTCTCTTTGGCAACAGTTGTTTCTGACAAATGGGTTCTGATAATAACTCATCAGAGTCACAGATGGCAGTGGGAGTAAATGTCTCCTTTCCAGGGGGTCATTCTGCATCCTGCATCATACTCTTTTGTTTTCACCTGGTCTTCATCACATGCCATCCTAAGGAGTGATAGAACCAGTTCCTTCTTCCCAGGTGGGGAAGGGGTTTTATTCAAGGATATTACTAGTGCCAAAGAAAGAAAGAAAGAAAGTGCTTGGAGACCAGTTCTGGATCTTTCTTTCCTAAACCTGTTTGTGATAGTGCCCAAATTCAAAATGATGTCACTTCACAACCTGTTACATCTTCTTCCTCTTTCAAGTTTCCTGTTAACACTAGATTTAAAGGATGCTTATCACCACATCCTTATTCATCCAGACTTCAGAAGTTTCTTAAGGTTTTGTGTATCTGGATCACATTATCAATTCTCTGCCTTACCCTATGGACTATCGACTGCACCAAGAGTTCTCTCAAAGTGTCTAGCTCCAATTATAGCTCATTGCAGGTTACAGGTTATCCACATTTTTCCATATTTAAATGACTTGCTTATCTTTGCAGAGTCTTTTTCAAAATGTCAGGAATTTCACTCTTGGGTGAGAGATCTCTTGCACAAGCTGGGATTCCAGGAGAACATTCAAAAGATTTTCTTAACTCCCTCACATAGGATTGTGTTGCTGAAATATCTACTAGACATCTCATTTCTAAGCGCTTTTCTTCTACGGAAAATCAGATCTTTATTTAGGTGTACTTTTAAGGTTTTCCATTCAGACTTTGGTCACCATGAGGGAATACCTCAGGATTTTGGGTCTCATGGTATTTATTATTCTCATGATACCTCTGTAAAGACAAAAAAAAAGATACAGTGGTATCTTAAATCTCACTGGTCACAACATCAACACCCTTTATCTTTTCATATCTCAGTACTGGAATTTGTTACAGATGAAATCTTTTGATGGAGACAACAGATATCCCTAAATCCAGGTCTCCCCTTCTCACTCCCTGCTCAAAAGCAGTCATTCACCACAGGCACTTTGGACTTTGCTTGGGGACTAGTTTTTAGAGGGATAAAAGTGTTGGGGGGGTGGGGTGGGACACCAAGGACAGATACAAGTATATGGATATCAAGAAGATGCGTGTCTTGATCAAGCACTCAACTCTCTGAACCATCTTTGGTCCCTGGGACCTCTTCAAATGGTTACAGACAACACCACAGTCATATGGTGCATCAACAAGCAAGGGGGAACTAGGTCATACCCCTTTTGCAGACTAGCCATAGCTTCATAGCACAGTCTCACTCTACAGACACCCTACATTCTGTCAGGGCAAAACTGTGTGGCAGACCTCACAAATGGAAACTAGATCAGGGGGTCTTCGAAGATTTAAGTAATTTGTGGGAAATTCCTCAAGTAGACCTCTTTGCCTCCTCTTTGAACAATCAGCTGGCACAACTCTATTCCAGGACTCCATGCAAGAAAGCCTAGAAGACAGATATGTTTTCTTTTCTTTTCTTTGGACAGGAATGTTCCTGTATGCTTTTCTACCCTCTCCAGTAATATCCAGGTTACTTCTGAAGATTCAGAAGGAATCCCTCAAAATCATTATGGTGACTTCCTTCTGGCCCAGACAACAGTGGTCCTCCCTTCCTTTGGAAATGGCCATGGGCAGTTAATACAAGCTTCCTCACAGAATGTATCTACTCACACAATATCAGGAGTGTTTGATACATCCTGGCTCCAATCGACTTCAACTGACTGCCTGAATGAGAGGGTTTTAATTCCTTTTAGGCACCAGTTTGCTGAGGATGTGCAGCAGGTACTAATGAAGGCAATAAAGCCTGCTCCTAGAAAATCATATATTAGCAACTAGAAAAGGTTTTCTAGTTGGTGCCAACAACATAGCCAGCACCCATTCAGGGCTAGTTGCCCTCCGGTTTTATAGTATTTGTATGAATTACTATCCTTATGGCCTTTCTTATTCCTCTATCAAGGTTCATGCAATGGCCATTTCAGCATGTCTGCCCATGGATCCTTCTCCTTCAAGGTAGTCTCATGGTAATGTGTTCTTGAAAGGGGTTTTGCATAAGAGGCCTCCAAGTAAACTGGTGGACCCTCCTTGGGATCCTAATTTTGTGTTAGAGAAGCTAACACTTGCTGCATATGAAACAGCTAATCTGGGTGACTTGAGGTTCTTAACATGGAAAACAGTTTTACCGATTGCTCTGACCTCTGCAAGAAGAGTATCTGAGTTGTAAGCTCTTATAGTGAGTCAACCCTACCTCATTTTGCATAGGGACTGGGTTTCTTTGAGAACTAATCCTTCTTTTATACCTAAAGTGGTAAAGAAGTTTACTTTAAGCCAAACTATTCATCTCTGCATTTTCTTTTCTGAACCTAAAACGGAGGGAGAAAGGATACTCCATACCTTGGATGTTCACAGACAACTGATATACAATTTTGACAGATCTAAATCTTTTAGATCTTCAGATCAACTGCTCAATTCTTGTGAATGTTAGAAGAAGGGACAGCCTGTGTCAAACCAGACTATTTCTAAATGGTTGCCCAAGTCTATTACCTTTTGTTATACTCACCATCACAAATCCATTCCAGGCAGGTCAAGGCCCACTCTACCACAGCCTTGGATTTATCTATGGCTTTTTGGAAAGGGTTGGATTCTTGAAGTATTCTAGAAGCTGCTTCTTGGTCGTCTGTACATACTTTACAAAGCACTATAAGCTTAATTCCTTCTCTACAGCTAGACCAAACTTTGCAAGGATCATTCTTTAGGGTCTCCTGGATGCTTCTCCTTCCATCTCACAAGTCTAGTTAGCTATGGTAATGTACCCATATAGCTTAGGCTACTGCAGCAGTGATCAATATGAAGAACATCGTACAGTTGTTGTGAACTGACCATAACAGCAGATGTTTGAATGATCGCTGCCACTCTCTCCCTCCATTCCCCTTGTTTTTTGGCATATTTTTTATGACAGGGTGTGAACATTTATTTTTATTGTAGTTAGCATTGCCATTTCAGGGCTGAGCCTCCCTCGGTCTGCTGCCAGGAAAGCTCTGCAGCACTTTGTGTCCAAACTTGTCTTTTGGTCAGCTCATCTCAAGCTGCCTGACAGTTTCAGTGTGTGGAAGGTACCCTGAAGCTGTGGAAGCTGGTTGGCTATCTTATCCTTTGCAGGATATAACCCATATAGCTAAGGCTACTGCAGCAGTGATCATTAGAAAATCTACTGCTATGATAAGTTCTTTACTTTCCTGCATGATGTAGAATAATTATTTTACAGGTGTCACAGATGCCTCATCAACTTGGAGGCAGAAGTCACCCAAAATTTAACAATTCAGGCTAAACAATGCTGATGTTACCAGGAAGTCTACTAATTATGCAACCTTCTTAATAATTGGGAGGTCTTACTTACTAGCAACTTATTACTTTTTCTCTTTTTTTTTGTTTAAACATAGCATAAACATTTCCTTCATCCTAGATATTTTTGAATTCTGTCACTGGTTTTGATGCTATCAATCTTAAGGGAATCTGTTTTGTTAACGTGCTGTTTTTAATTTTAAAAAAGCTACATTGTTTCTACAATTCTCAAACTTTCCTTTTATAAACATACTTACTAAATCATTTTTTTCACAGTTTTCATCACAGGTAGCATCTTATCTTTATGTTCCCAATAAACATTTTTTTCCGTCTGCCATCTTTATTTGTTATATTACTTCTTTGTACTTCTTATTTGACAGGTAATGTTAACCATGAAGATATAAAAAAATGCATTTTTATATATTCATTCATCGCAATCAAATGTTTGTCTGTTTTATCTGTTTTTAATTTTCATTTCTGCATTTTTCAGCACTTGTTACATATTCCCAGCAGTCTATGTGCACTGAAATGCATCCATGCACATGCCTCTCCATGAGGACACCACTGCAGTGTCTCAGGAGTAAGTAAAGGCAGCATATGTTTTAGCTCTGCCTCCAAATATCTGTAATATACTAGCAGTATAATATTTTGTTCTGCAAGTAGCCAGCAAACTTGTTATAAGGTTAGCTCACATTTACAAAATCCATTTCCACTTTAATTAGTCTACCTTTTCTCAAATATCTGGGAAATGTTTGTTGATGAATACATTGAATGTGTGACGAACAAGGTGTGAGATCACATTACCATATTGTTTAATGAATCGAGGAGATATTTCATCTGAGATTGGGAACCTTAGTCTGGTAATGAGTATAAGATTCTCTCTCTTTCTGAGAAATGTTCTTTAGGCAAAATGATCCTTTATGGAAAAATTATTTCTTATGAAAATATATGAAGGGCTTCAACAGCAGAAAAAGGTGAAGTGGGTTTGCACCTCTAAAAATACTAATGGATGATATCACTAAAATAAGTAAGACTACTTCTGGTGTTGATTTCATCTCTCAAAGTGATGTTCCAGACAGCATCTTCCTACTCTCCATTTCCCAGATGGGATATAAACACAGTATCTTTTACACTCAACTCCCGATTATTGAGAAGGTTGCAAAATTAGTAGACTTTCTCAGCATTTTTTAGCCTGAATTGTTAATTTCGGGGTGACTTCTGCAGCTGATGAGGTGTCTGTGATCGCTGAAAAAAAATATTCTGCAACATGCTGGAAAGTATAGTTGTGTAAGTAGAACTTATTTCTTGCAATTACCCTGTACATTTAAAGATGTGAAAATGATAGAGTTGGTTCAATCTGCACTGATTCTATTATATCTCCCAATTTTTAAATTCTTGCGTTCTCTCCCTTTATCTGTTTAATCCTTTGTATAAATGAGCACATCTGGCAGTCAAAGGGGTGTCTCCAAATAAGTATGTCATGACCACAAAGATAATAACGCAAGAATATTAAAGGTTGAGTGGATGCAACGTACAGGAATACTAACATACATGATGCTGTTTCAGATGATTTCGAAGCCATTTATGGGCATCAGTACAACTCTTTGCAAGTCTTGCTTTCAAAAGCCTCCAAAGCAGGGGATATTCCTGAGAAAATTCCTGCAACTGGCTAAGAAAGACCATAGAATATTTAACAGGGTTAAATCACCCAGAAGTGCCCTCCTCCACTCAGGAGATCAATACTGATCCTCCTTTTTAGCATCCCATACACAGCAGAGGGGTCACCTTTTTCAAACTGCACAGCTAAAGCTGTGAGTTAAAATAGGGAATATTTCAGAGAACCCAAAAACCAGTGGTGTAAATAACATTTTAAAACTGCACTATTGCCTAACACTGAGAGCTTTCAACTTTTACAGATGTACATTCACAAGGAGTTCATCCAACAATGGTTGAAGGTTCAGGTCCATACTTAGCCTCTCAGCCTGCAGACTTGGAATATAGGTACTAAAGCTCTTGGAAAGTAGGGATATCCAGCCAAAGATCTGCACGTAGCATAAAAGTGGATACCAAACAGCACACAACTCAACTCATATTCATTACAATTGTGGGATACAACTTGGAAAACACAAGTTTAAAAAACTGAGTGTGACAAAAATTATGCAAGCGATGAGTTGTGTGCTGTTTGGTATGCACTTTTATGCTACGTGCCAGATTTTTGGCAGTATAGCCCTACTTTCCAAGAGCTTTAGTACCTATATTCCAAGTCTGCAGGCTGAGAGGCTGAGAAGTATGGACCTGGACCTTCAACTATTGTTGAAGTATATTATTAAAGACAGTGTAAAATCTGTAAACTTTACCTAATGATACTGAAAAAATCTAACCTGCAAAATAATTTACTTTTGGTTTTGAAAAAGGGAGATGTAACATGCGGGTCCTTGGTGCCATCAGGATGTTGCTCATATGGTCTGGCTTCCTGTGTACTGTGCCATCAGGATTGTTGCTCATGTGGTCTGGCTTCCTGTGTACTAAACAACTTCAAAATCATGTTTGATGTGGTGGAGTTGGAAAGTCATGTGAAGTGGTAAACCAAGCATGAATATAGGATTATACTGCCAAAACAGGTATAGTTATTGGGAAATCATATGAAATGGTAATGCAAACTTGAAAACAGGAACATACCTCCAAAACAGCTACAAATGAGAGATCTATTCAGATCTAGCATCTTCCTTAGACTGGAGTGTAGAATAATCCCTAAATAGTTAAAGATAGAAAGGTTGACAGCAGGTCAGGATTCTTAAAGATATTAGATTATGGGTCCACACAAAGTAGAAGACAGTCATCTGCAAAGAACATACCTTTATCTTCATTCTCAGGACACAAGCAAACCTTCCCAAATTTATCACGCTGCACAATTCTAAGGGTTTAATGACCAACAGAAACAAAGACGGGCAAAGTGTACACCCTATTCATGTGCATCTATGCAAACAGAAAGGAATAGACAACAATCTGTTGGTGTGGACCACTGTAGCAGTTATTTGGTAGAGGGCTTGCACAGCAAACTGGATCTCATCAGGAAGGCCCATGGATGACACAACACACACTATAGATAGAACCGGCTGACAGAATCAAAAGCTTTATCAAAGTCAACAATTGCTTCTAACACTGAATCTAGCTGTGACAACAGAGCATGCATTAGGTACACCAGAGCATGCAGATGACCTGAGTTTGTTTGACCTTGAGCAAATCTCACCTGGGATGAGGAATTATCCCAGGAAGTAACCTTTTTAGTTGTCTTGCTAGAACTCTAATATGTTTTTTAGCCCCAACTGACCACTGAGCCTACCTTTGCACCCTGATTACTTTGCTCTGTTGACTCATTCTTTCTGCCCAGGGCTGAGGGTTCTGTTGCTCATTTGTTCCACTAGGGACAAGGGACGATTACGCTGGGAGTGGTGCCATAATCTATGCAGGGGATTGAATTGTTTTTTTTTTTTTTTTTTTATAGATTAACCTTATCAGGATTTTCCTGCACGTGAGTGTTGCACAGTACTATTACTTGCTTCTGTAAATGATGTAAATCTACATACATTCTGCCCTTCCTTGAAGTAAATACTTCCATTGGTTCTTTGGTATCCACCAAAGAACTCTTAACAGAGTATGCATTCCCATTTGTGTGCCCCTTCTTTCTCAACCTGAAAGAAGTAACTGGGATGAGCCCATCATTCTCTTGACCCCACCCATTAGCTCTTTCAGTGACAGGACCACTGATTAATCATAGATCATCTGGCTTGTAGTCAGAACTCTATTTATCCATGCCACAGAGCTGACTAGCATAAATTTTAATTTCTATAATCAAAAGAGACCCAGGATGACAATTATCTACCTTAGTCAAATTTTTCCTTGGCTTGGGCAGGACTTATAGGAATGGATAGATGAGTGGAAAGGAGTGTCTTCCATTTGAATCTTTTCTAAAAACTTCAGTGAAATATGGAGCAATTTTCCTCCGTAAAGTATGGTAAATGGTGTCTGCAAGGACATCTGGCTGAGGCATCTTACCTTCAGAGGAGTCTTTAACAGCTTAATTTAAATTCATCTTAATGGATGATATGAACTTGAGACCTAGGGCAAGACATTATTCAAGCAAATGGACTTGCTTTAGAAGATGATCTACCTACCACTTCCATTCGATTAAGGAAACAACTCTGTTTGCATACAAATTAGAATATAATTGATGGAAGGCCATATTCCCTTGTTTCTGGTCAGATATAATGTTCTCCTTCCCTTTCTTTATTAAAATTGTTCATTGTTGAATTCTCCATTTTTTAAAATGTCAGGCTAACACCTTACTGAGCTTGTTACATAAGGTTTAGGCACATATAACTGCTATCCTTTGGTCTATCTGGGCTATGTTGGCTTTCAGAGCCCCAGCTGCCTGTTTGTTTCCCTATAAACAGCAGCATGAAGCCTTTTATCTTTAAATCTTTATTTGTAGCAGACTTCCCGTTAACTAGACAATTCTCTCTCTGTCTCTGTAGTGTAGCCAATTTGCTATGTCTTTTTTTCCATAATGTTAGATTTTACCACTTTACAGTCCTTTGACAATGTTAGCTTAAAGAAGTTCCACCAGATTTTTGAAGGCATCTGTTGTAGTTACATCTGTGGAGAACTTTGCTATAAACATGTTATTGCACCTGCCCTTTGGAATATGAAGGCATCTGTTGTATAGAGTTACATCTGTGGAGAACTTTGCTGTAAACATGCTATTACACCTGCCCTTTGGAATATGAAAGCATCTGTTGTATAGAGTTACATCTGCGGAGAACTTTGCTATAAACATGTTATTGCACCTGCCCTTTGGAATATGAAGGCATCTGTTGTATAGAGTTACATCTGTGGAGAACTTTGCTGTAAACATGTTATTGCACCTGCCCTTTGGAATATGAAGGCATCTGTTGTATAGAGTTACATCTGTGGAGAACTTTGCTGTAAACATGTTATTGCACCTGCCCTTTGGAATATGAAGGCATCTGTTGTATAGAGTTACATCTGTGGAGAACTTTGCTGTAAACATGCTATTGCACCTGCCCTTTGGAATATGAAAGCATCTGTTGTATAGAGTTACATCTGCGGAGAACTTTGCTATAAACATGTTATTGCACCTGCCCTTTGGAATATGAAGGCATCTGTTGTATAGAGTTACATCTGTGGAGAACTTTGCTGTAAACATGTTATTGCACCTGCCCTTTGGAATATGAAGGCATCTGTTGTATAGAGTTACATCTGTGGAGAACTTTGCTGTAAACATGTTATTGCACCTGCCCTTTGGAATATGAAAGCATCTGTTGTATAGAGTTACATCTGCGGAGAACTTTGCTATAAACATGTTATTGCACCTGCCCTTTGGAATATGAAGGCATCTGTTGTATAGAGTTACATCTGTGGAGAACTTTGCTGTAAACATGTTATTGCACATGCCCTTTGGAATATGAAGGCATCTGTTGTATAGAGTTACATCTGTGGAGAACTTTGCTGTAAACATGTTATTGCACCTGCCCTTTGGAATATGAAAGCATCTGTTGTATAGAGTTACATCTGCGGAGAACTTTGCTATAAACATGTTATTGCACCTGCCCTTTGGAATATGAAGGCAACTGTTGTATAGAGTTACATCTGTGGAGAACTTTGCTGTAAACATGTTATTGCACATGCCCTTTGGAATATGAAGGCATCTGTTGTATAGAGTTACATCTGTGGAGAACTTTGCTGTAAACATGTTATTGCACCTGCCCTTTGGAATATGAAGGCATCTGTTGTATAGAGTTGCATCTGTGGAGAACTTTGCTGCAAATGTGTTATTGCACCTGCCCTTTGGAATATGAAGGCATCTGTTGTATAGAGTTACATCTGTGGAGAACTTTGCTGTAAACATGTTATTGCACCTGCCCTTTGGAATATGAAGGCATCTGTTGTATAGAGTTGCATCTGTGGAGAACTTTGCTGCAAACATGTTATTGCACCTGTCCTTTGGAATATGAAGACATCTGTTGTATAGAGTTACATCTGTGGAGAACTTTGCTGCAAACACGTTATTGCACCTGCCCTTTGGAATATGATGCGGTCAGCCCTCCAAGGATGTTTACAGTTCTGCTATTGAATAACAGAGAGTTCAACAGACTGCTCTATGATTAATAAATACACAGGGTCCTAACTCCTGAGAATTAAAATAATTATGCACTGTAGCCTGAAACACATATATAAGGCAACTGCTTTTCAGAATGGTTGTGGTTGTAAAGTTAGAAATAGGATCATCTGACTTAAGACACAAATCAAACATGCCTAGCTCAGAACTAAAGTGGTTTAACAACATTTGTGCTTTTAAATCACTCGACAATGACTTATCCATCAGTATGTTGTATCTTCTTCTATTATTTTATCAGTGACCCCGTTGGATGACCCTTCCACATCCCAGAAAAAAATAATAAAAGAACCCAGTGTGTTCTTTGTTTAAGTCATAGAGACATGGAAGTACCCAAGATCTCCCTGAAGAATCACACTTGTTCAGCACACATCTGCCATCCTTATCTTGCAGACAGTATTAAGAAATTTCCTTGCAGTGCCTTTCCTGACATAAATCATGGATCTTATTTTCTATGTTCTGTAGAATTTGACCCCACTTCCATTCCCCAAGACATCTAATATGCCTCTTAGCCACTTTAACCTCTTGTAAAACTGCACTGATAGTTTTATGTTTAATCAAAATGGTTAATCAAAAAGATTATGAGAAGTCCTTCTTATGTTTGATAATAAAACCTTGAATATTTAGGGTAATACAATTTATTGAAGCAGAAATAACAAAATGATCACTCAAACAGGGCCACCTCAGGTATGAAAGCCTGACTGGAAAAGCTAGATAGAGTCTGAATGTGTGGAGTCACTCAGTGGAATGCAAAAAACAATAAGTATGTTCATTGGGTAAATAAATAATACACCAAATATAGACCCCCAAATAAAGAGATCACATGGTCTGCTTCTTCCATTTTGTTGATTTAGTATCTCCACATTTCTTATTACCCATATACTTTTGTATTTCAGTCAAAGTGGAAGATTTTTTTCTCTATATGCTTTTTTACCTCCCCATGTGCCAACCATCAGCCTGCCCCCAATTAGTCTTGGGCACATCCTTTCCTTTGAGAATGATGACATGGCCACCATGTCAGGTGTGATCTGGCCAGGGGGAGCCATCATCTAGGCAGGTATGAACCTTACCCCTACCATCTGTAGACTATCAGCCATCACTGCAGCCCAATCCCCTACCAGTGGGTATCTTTGACTGACAACCTGAGGGCCCACAAGCTGAATGCACATTCTATCCTTCTCTGAACTTTTAAAGCCCACCTAGTGGTTCAGTACCTCCTGACTTCTGACAGTCCCTTGCTTATTCTGAGTGCCTAGGCGAAAGGTGCCACATGCATGTACAGCAGGGCATTTTTATTTTGTCTCTACCTCTCACTCTTCATGGCTGATGTAAGATCTTGTGTTATCGTAAAGGCCTACTATGTCCTCTTTGTGCATGTGTGTTCCCACACATATAACAGCGAGAGCTACCATTAACAGCTTTGTAGTTCCCAGCCTACATCTTCAGTTATAAGCTGCATTCCAGTGCCTGTAACCCCCCACTTACTGATAGTAAGGGCAGCTGACCTGAGCCATCAGTCCCTCCACCTAGGATGTGACCACTCTTTCTCATCTTCCCCGTCCATCTCCTCCCATAGCTGAACTGCTACTTGACCATAAAACACTTGGGTCATATTAAGGGCTTCGTCCATCCATTCCATATTGTGGGGCAAAGAAAAAGATTTTGATGGTTTGGGTGAAGGGAGAGGCTGTGTATTTGTCTCATTCAGGAGAATACTTGTGATCCTTTTGCTGGATCATTTCAAGGCAGTCCTTCAAAGTTTATTTGCCAAAGGGAATTCATCAGGAAACAATTGACTAATGGGTGACTTACTGGGCAGGTTAGTAGGCTCTCTAATTACTTGCTCCAAATTTTAGACTCTTACCAGGTTATCCGAATGAAATGACTAAAGGAATAGTAGCAAACCTCACTGTCTTAGTAATCTGAGATTATTCTGGAAGTGCTTCATTTATGACATTTTCAAAGAACAGCAGGGACTGTAGGAAGATATTAGTATATAGGGAGGTGAAAGATCTTTCAGAATTCTGCCATTTGAAAATCAAGTTGTCTCGTTACTTCAGATGAGGAGTGTTATACTGGCACCAGAGGCCCCTCAGCTCAGTGGATGACTTCCTGTTCTACATTGCACTGCTCTGAGCTCAGTGGATGACTTCCTGTTCTACATTGCACTGCTCTGAGCTCAGTGGATGACTTCCTGTTCTACATTGCACTGCTCTGAGCTCAGTGGATGACTTCCTGTTCTACATTGCACTGCTCTGAGCTCAGTGGATGACTTCCTGTTCTACATTGTACTGCCCTGAGCTCAGTGGATGACTTCCTGTTCTACATTGCACTGTTCTGAGCTCAGTGGATGACTTCCTGTTCTACATTGCACTGCTCTGAGCTCAGTGGATGACTTCCTGTTCTACATTGCACTGCTCTGAGCTCAGTGGATGACTTCCTGTTCTACATTGCACTGCTCTGAGCTCAGTGGATGACTTCCTGTTCTACATTGCACTGCCCTGAGCTCAGTGGATGACTTCCTGTTCTACGTTGCACTGCCCTGCCGAGATGCTCTTTCTCCTAGAAGATAATGAATTTCATTGCAACCTGTCTGGTTGCATAACATCCAGATGCAAATGTCTTGGCATGTAGTCAGCCTTTTTAATGACTAAGGGGGGTGTATGGATGGCTGTCATATTTAAATCTCAAACCTTTGGAAGAAGATCTTGCAAGTAAGTAAACAAATAAATAAATAAATAAATAGTTCAGATCTGTCCATTCTCTCCGTCCCTTCCAAGCCAATGAAATTGCATGTTCTTGGGTATTTTTAAAGTCCTCTTCTTTAGGCATCAGGGCTTGTATGTAGACATGATGTTTCTTTAATACCATATGACACTGCTAAAGCTGCCCCTTACCCCTTCATGGATAATGCCATTGCCAAAAAGGATACTTCAGAGGAGATTGCCTTAACAGCAGCTTTATGAGATGTATACTCAGCCCCCACAGTGGTATCCTGCAAAAACTCATCGGTTCATTTTCTATGGCAGACTCACAAGCTGCTGGTGGTTCTATAGGCTTCCACTTTGATCCGTTTAGTTAACCTGGAACTTTAAACAGACTGTGAAAATAGCACATTTAACATAAAGCGCAAAAGCTAACACAGTTGCTGCTACTTTATACTACTGATCAAGCTAAAATAGTTTCAGCACAGTTTTCTTGTTTATTTAAATGCTCAGCTCAGATTCTCAAAATCCATGCTGTTCCCTGCATGGTCATACTTCTTAAAAATAGTCATTACGATGAACGTTCCATATTTTGAGTATTAAAAATTCTCTGTTCCATACTGTTCCACATTGAAAGGGTCTCATTTATATATGTATGTATTTATGTGTGTATGTATTTATTTATTTGCATATGTTTATGGCACAGCACTGATAATTAGTGACCATTTTCAGTCTCTGCCCATAATTAAGAATTTTTGACAAAAGTCTATAGTAAATTATACTGAATTATATTAATTCACGAAAAGCGCTTCTAATAAGCATGAAAAAAACAACTATTAACAATGTTGTGAGCTTCCTAGCTGAAGTTGTTAGTAAGTGTTTAGTACATGTTCTGCATTTTGCCTATTTGCTCCACAGTTTGGGGATAGGTGGTTGACAAAGTTATGTATGGTATCAAATTTCAAGTCTGTTACTTAATTTCTGTGGAAGTTTAATTTAAAAGGCATGTATTTTACAGCATAGGCAGAGTGATTACACGTCACATTTTGTACAATAACGTATTACAGGGAAAGCAAAATTGCAAGCCATAAAATATAGACACTTATATTTATTGATGGCTGTTATCTATATGTGAAATCAAATTAAAATGAATGAATGAAATAAATGAAATTTTATTCACATTAAAAATAAAATAAAGCTGACAGTGTAAAGAGGGTGTAGCTGT
>NC_056743.1:889457387-889469887 GCF_019279795.1 Protopterus annectens | reverse complement strand
GGGCATGGATATTGGTGAGCTACCTTTCTGTGTTTGCATTATTTGCTGGATGAACTGCTGGGGCATGGATATTGGTGAGCTACCTTTCTGTGTTTGCATTATTTGCTGGATGAACTGCTGGGGCATGGATATTGGTGAGCTACCTTTCTGTGTTTGCATTATTTGCTGGATGAACTGCTGGGGCATGGATATTGGTGAGCTGCCTTTCTGTGTTTGCATTATTTGCTGGATGAACTGCTGGGGCATGGATATTGGTGAGCTACCTTTCTGTGTTTGCATTATTTGCTGGATGAACTGCTGGGGCATGGATATTGGTGAGCTACCTTTCTGTGTTTGCATTATTTGCTGGATGAACTGCTGGGGCATGGATATTGGTGAGCTGCCTTTCTGTGTTTGCATTATTTGCTGGATGAACTGCTGGGGCATGGATATTGGTGAGCTACCTTTCTGTGTTTGCATTATTTGCATGCTCTTCCTTAAAGTATTTGTAGTGAAGAGATCCTTTCACCAGAAAGAAAGTATTTGTGCAAAACAAACTTCAGATTATGTCAGTAATGAATATGAGAAAACGTGAATGTTTAGTAAATGACTAGTATTTATCAATTTTGACAGAATAGCAGAAGCTTATATCAGTCGGGTGAATAGCATTTGGAGAAATTGTTAACAGCAGGAATACAGTGATTAAACAAACCAATAAGTTAGGTAATGTTGTTACTGTAAGTATAAAAAGTAATGCAACAGTATATATGAAATGCTGATTCAGAATTCTGCAAAATGTTTCTTTCATTAATTCCACAATGTTTCAGTGTAAGATAAATAAGGAACTGAGAGAACATCTGAATATTGGGATATCTACCAATGTTTTCATGTTTAACAGTATACCCCCTTGTAACTTGTGTTCTGTAAGAATACCCAACATTTCATAAGAATCGTCACAGGCCAGCCCTGGCTCTGCGGTACAGAGGGATGAAACCCAGACCATGATACAGCTAACCTGAATTTAGCTAATGGCTTCACAGCTGGAACAGCTGGGGTGGGGAAAAAGGGAGAGAGAGAGTGATTGCTACCAGCTGAGCCATGCGGAGGATGGATGTGGCTGTGGTTTACTGCTTTGGTGAAACTTAGAGTGCAACACTGGGTGTTGCACATGTGATGAATGGACCTACCAAGCACACACTGCCTCTGGGCAAGAGTAGTGGCCAGGGAAGTCAGCACAAGGAGAAACTCTTCTTGTAGATGGCAGACTGAGTGAAGCTCAACACAGCCATCACAGGGAAAAGGGGAACTCCAGGAGGGGGAGTAGGCTGCTTCACTGGACCTGAAACCCGGCCTGCACCCAACCACTCAGCTCTCATTATAGGGGGAAAAAGGGGGCTGATTAGGTACCTCAGGCAGAAACAAATGGGACATAGGATTGTTGCCTAACTGTCACCTGCTTACTGAACCAATGGGCTATCTAAGTAAAGGTAGTACAGCAACTGGAAGTCACCTACAGCCCCTTTTGACCTAAATGGGGGGTTGGGGCAGTTATAGAACTAGATGTAGAGAAACATCTGGTATCTTTAAATGCAACATGAAAAAAACTACAGCTCACACTTTGTTCTCACCTTATGATACTCTCCTTAAACAGAATACTCATAACCTCTCACTGAAATAACAAAATAATTTTTATACATAACTGTTACCTGTACAGTCCACTGAGCTGCACATGGGCTTTTTCTTTAGTAACTTCTATCTCTGTAAAATCTTAGAATATGTAATTATGGTATATGTATTTACGTAAATAGAAATGTAACTACTATGTGTTTAATAATGTAAAGTAAACAAATGATTTTCTCCACAGGCTTCCACTGAAAATGGGTACTGCCTAGTCAGACTTTCCTGGTAAATAAAGATAACTAACTAACTAACTAACTAACTAACTAACTAACTAACTAACTAACTAACTAACTAACTAACTAACTAACTAACTAACTAAATGAATAAACCACTTTACTCAAAGAAACAAAGAAGATGGTGGTGTTGCTTAGGGGCATAATTGTATCTACTTTGGGCATCATACCCTCCTATAATCAGGCAGCAAAAACATGGGTACTAGAAGTGCTTGCATTTATCTGAAGTATACAGCCAGGCATCTCAAATAAGTTTCTTAACTTAATAGCTTGTGCAGCATAATTATTATTTAGTAAAAATGATTTGATCTTTAATACTGATCTCGTTCAAGTATGGGGCACACTTTTGATGGTATCACTTGTCACACACTGCTAAAACACGGGGTTTTGTTAAGATAATGCAATATTTTTAAGGACATGAATTCTTAAATAATGTTTCAGCAAAGGCTTCTGGAATATGTATTTTTAATTTGTGGAGATAGTGAACCTTAACTTTGAAAGTTCTGTGTTGCATGTAGACAGTTTCAACGGTTATTTATGTTAACTACTTTTTATTATTTTTATGAAACTGCCTACATGACATTTCCCATTACAGATAAGGGAACATAAACACCAAACTGTACAGACAACAATGTGAAAAACACAGTTGTGTGAGTACACTCAATGTAAGAGTGCATCTTTGAGGGAGAGGTCATTGTAGCAATACAGCATAACATTTGGGGTTGCTCCCCAGTAGAGGTTTGTACATTTTCTACAGTACTGGTGCACTCATCCCCATAGGTGTAATAATCTGGCTGGCCATTAGTCTCATATAAGCAGTGTTGGCTCATATCCAGATCAGTTCTCAGTAAGAAATCAATCTGGGAAGTGTGTGTATAGGTTCATAGGTTCATACTAGGCTATCTGCCCGAGGGCATTTACAAGCCTAGCCCATCGTTTTGTGGCTTACGCCACCCCTTAAGTATGGGGAACTATACCCATTATTTTGCTGTGCCTCTGTCGAGCAGTGACACTGAGGTAATCCCTGGGGTATATTTGCGATCTCCCATCCATTGGTCAAGATTTCTCTTGAACAAGGCCAGCGAGGTGCTCTGCCTCACATATACCGGGATTTTGTTCCACAGCATAGGGAGTCTTTGGGTGATGAATCTATCCCTCCAGCACGTCCTATTAATAGCCGTGTCGAGGTTTAAGTCTCCGCCCTTGTGGCTCTGGTGGATCTAGATTTTTGAGGTGAAGCATATTCATCAAATCTGGGTTTGACATGGCCTTGTATGTTAGGCAAAGGTCACCTCTTAGCAAGCGCTTGCATGTGTTTACTGAATAGAGCTGGAGTTCTTTCAGTCGGGCAGCATAGGACAGATTTTGAGACCCTTTATCCTTTGGTGAGGAACTTTTGTGGTCTCTCCAGCTGCTGCAAGTGTCGGGTCAGATACATTCCGAATGGGGCATTGTACTCAATCATTGGTCTGATGAGTGATGAGTAAAGGGAGACCATGACCTCCCTTGATCTAGATGAGAATCCCTTCATGATAAGGTGGGCAATGTAGAAGGTCTTCCTAACTACTTTAGCTACATGGGTGTCGAATGACAGACTACAATCAACCTGGGTCCCCAAGTCCCTGATAACTTCTTCTGTGCTCAGTGGATTGCCACCTATTTGGTAGCTAGGGGTAACCTTGTTTTTCCCGAAGGGTATGACTATGCATTTTTTGGCATTTAACTTTAGGCCATGGCTCTGGCACCAGTTATCCGTTTCTGTGAGACCCTTCTGAAGGATATCTGTGTCAGATGTGTTTTCTACTATGGCTCCCAGTTTGCAGTCATCTGCAAACTTTGTCAGCCATAACCCTCCTGTGTTTGCTTGTACTTCAGAAAAGTAGATGCCAAACAAGAGTGGGCCCAGGACTGAGCCCTGCGGGACCCCACTTGTGACAGGCTTTGAGTCTGACAGTATGATACAAAAATTATGAAATTAATTTTTTGAACACATTAAAGAAAACTATATATAGCATCTAAGAAATGTAGTATATGTAGTAATGGTAGAGGACAATTTTCCAGCAATTACAGGAAGATGGAAAGTAGGTACCATTTATGGTACAGTGACTTTTCCCTCCAAGATCTGTTTTTTTGTGATGAGGATACTCCCCAAGCTAGGCTATTTTACTACAGAGGAGGGTCAGTGTTGCAGCAATGTCTATCTTTTTGGTAAAACCCAAAGCAGTAGACAATTGTGGGTAGCAGACACTGTGAGGATCTCATACAGTGGAGCCATGTCAAAATTTGTTTTATCTCTAGAGTGGTCTTCAGGATTATTTCTATATTACTCTTTCCCCCATGCCTGCTGACCATCAAGCCTCCCCAAACTCCTCTATGGTAGGGGCTCCTCAAATCCATCTGGATGAAAGCCATCTGGAGGGGACCATCCTTCAGGCAGTCATGAGGATTGCCTATGTTATTGCATGCATCCTGAATATGATTTTATTTGAATGACCTATCCCTAACCTGTGGGCAGCAGCAAACATCATTGCCAGGACCCATAACACCCTCTCCCTGAGAATGCATACTCATGTGTGCTTGGCGGTGAGGGCTACCACCTGATCCTGGCACAACACTAGCTCTCCTCTCAGAGATTTTGGCAGTATGTATCTCATTCTGTCTGCTGTCACCCTAAGATGAACATACCCATCCTCCCTTGCCAGCAGCATCAAGCACCTGAGCCAAGGGGGCTGCAGAGCTTTTTGACTCCAGTAGTAGTCGATTAGACTGTAGCCACTAATGTTTCATTGTATTTAATGTAACAAATGACAATACAATGATCCAACTGTGATGACAAGGTTTATTTAGTCAAAAACACGCCATCCTTTACCCTTTATGAAAAATAGATGCAATTTAACAGATTTTCTTACCGAGTATATATTTCATTTCTCAATTGTCTTTGAATGGCCAGGGTATACAAAAGGTTCCTCCTTCATCTTCATTCTCTGAGAAAAACACTGGCAGCTGAACTGAATGATTAAGAAAAACAACAGAGACTATTTTAGGAACAAAGGAAGGAATACTCTTTAAAGAACCCCTTTCAATGCCAAAACGTTGCAAAAAGATCTGTACATTAGTGTTTGCAATTCAAAAGGTTTATTAATTTGATAATTGATTTAGTAAGCTGTACTAGATGAAACATTTTCAGCCATTTCCCAGGCCCTGTGGTAAAAAAGAGCATATACAAAACGAAATGCAGTTATATTAAAAAATAATTTATATACAGATTCACTGTGAGTCCTCAAAACTACCAAGCTGGTATCAAAATTGCCTGTCACATATTGCTGTAACTGACAAACCTAAGCACACAAAACACATTTACTGAAACATATAGTGTTATGAGCAAAAAAAAAAAAAAAAGAAAAAAAATGCTGTTGACTCAGTACCCACAGTTTAGGAACTTCACATTCCCCTACTCCCTTATATCACTATCCTCATTGTTAATGTCATTGCATCTCAGGGGAGGAGCAACTGGTAACAGGTAATGAAAATGTTGTCTTTTCTTTCACTGCAAGCTCATAGAAGCTAAAACACCATTTAAGCAAAAGGAAATTGTCCCTGCAGGAAACAAGTGGCAGCACACAAGCATTTACTACCTTGAGCACAGTGGTAGATTATAATAGCAGGTGATCTGAATGACCACACAGGGCTGTTGTTCCAGGGAACCTATGCAGGATGCTCTTGTTGCTTTGACCAGGAGTGCTATGGGCCATTTTCTACTTTATGTTTTAAAGTAAAGAAAAAGAGTACTATTTTTTTAAAAAAATGGACAAAATAAATAGAGAAATGACACTTCGAGCCCCTGTTCAATGTGGATACAGCTATGGAGCCGTATGAGGAGGTCAATACACTTAACTAATCAATTTGCAGGCTTTCTGCATCTTGCTGGTGCAGAAAGCCCATGAATTTTAAAACAGTAAAGGGATGATCACAATGTTCAAAAGAGCAGCAGGTAAGTTTTTTTCTTTCTTTCTTTCTTTTTGAAATTCTGGAAAAGGAGGCAGGCTATTAAGCAGCTATGTATTTGGATAAAACAGAGCAGAAAGATATTGTGACAGATGTGTATTTCTGTAAAATGGAGGTGATCTGAAATATAGTGTGTGGCCTTATTTTTTCTTTTATTACAAACATATATCTCTGAGATGCACACAAACAACAAAGTAGCTATAATTAGTGAGTACAGATGTAATAATGTGACGTAATCACACAAGAAAAATCAAACAGGCACACATAAATTACCCTGATGTTGTGCAGTTCACATTATCATTCATAGTTTCCACACCACTCTTACTCAAAATAAAACATTAAAATGGTGTGATGTATAACATCATATTTCTTGATCCTGCCAATACGTTTCCATTGTCCTATTTCATTTAGTCCCAGCTTGAAACGAATTCTGACAGGTTTTGTTTGCTAACGTAAAATATTTAAAAACATATTTGCATGTTATTGCATAAAAGCTCAAAATTAGACTACCACTCATGGGCAGCTTCTGTTTTTATAGATGTCCATTCACTTTAGATCAAACTTCCTGTACATCTCACTTTTTTCCTGATGTACACTGACAACACTGTATCTGGGTAACAGAAGTTATATATCCTGTATTTTTTAACAAACTGGATTTTTTGCAGCATATATACCATTGCCTTTGTACTATTTAGAATGGTCAGCTGTAGCTAAAATAGTACCTAATTGCCTAATGCCAAGTCAGATGATTTGTTTTCTGTCACTTAGTAGGATAGCTACATATGTGGGAATGTGTGGAGTTTCTGGGACAGAGTCATTGTCCGGAATAGCCCTCTGAACACTTATACAGCCAGCTACTAACTGGGGATCTATGAGTAAGTGATTTATTTATTTTTATTTACTTATCCTTTGTTGACCAGGTTAGTCCCACTAGACTAGTAGTCTTTTTTCGGGGGAGACCTGAGGTGGTATTTATGTGATCACATATAAAAATACAGTTCTCTGGATCACAGGTGGTAGAGGGTCTCTGTAGATGAAAATGATCATTTGGTCATTATTCTGGCTTTGCAGGACTAATGTGATTTTTGTGAAGCAAGTCAGAATACTTTACCATGACTACTATTTGTGTGAATCAAAGTTGAAAAAGTTGAAATACGTTTATTGTATGTCAATTACTTTTCATTACAGTCAGATGTCTGAGATACATAGACAATAAAATGGCTATAATTGCTTGGGGGATCTGTTTGTGGATGGAAGTACTTTACCATTTTGTCATCTCTCCAATTTAAATTATCATTAATCTGTGTTTACATAACTAGTGTATATTTGTGCGAAGGTAATAGCATTAACAATGAGTATCCACAATCTGAAGATAGAACACACAAAACAATATTAAATTACAAGAATATCAGCATCTCCAATGATCTATGACAATAAAAATCAGTTGCTTTAAAAGTGAATATCATTGAGATCTTCAATATACTCATCCAGGGAATCACACAAAATTCTGGAGCACAATGAACTCCCTTCACTGTAACAATATGTTCCTATATACAGGACTGTTTAACAATTTACACTCTTGACATATTGAATGATATCAAAGATACATTTTTATTTCTACCTACACAAGCAAAGAGTAACACCAGGGACCCTTTACACAGAGTAGTACAAAATCCATATTTCTATTTCAAAATCATACAGTATAAAGTGTGGAAAAAAACATGCAAATTTTAGAGTATACATATTTAACCCTAAATTTTACTATCTTCATCCTAGAATCCTCAGCATAGCTTGTTGCATGCATGCATAACCTCTAGCATTTATCTGTAATGTTTAACACACAGAGACTACCTCAAAGTTTCAAACATGCCCTTAGTATTCCACTTCTAAAGGAACACAAACTAACAGCCAAAATACTTGAAAAAAAGAAATGAATATATTCCGCGGTGGTACAGCGGTTAGCGTTGTCGCCTCACAGCAAGAGGTTCTCCCATTCGATTCTCGGCTGGAGCGCCTTCTGTGTGGAGTCTGCATGTCCTCCCCATGGTTGAGTGATATTAAAGACATGCAGGTAGGTGCGAGCATGAATGGGCGTGCCTTCCTTGAAGGTTGGGCGTCGGGCTGGCAACTCGGCACTGTAAAAATCCACTGCCAATCATTAACAGACCGGAGTTCCGCTGTAGTGACCCCTAACCAGGAAAAGCCGAAAGACTTGAAAAAATGAATATATGGCTAAATGCTGAAATATATACAAAATATGACAGGTTACTGTATGAGCAAAATGAATTCTGCCATAAATGTAGCACTCTCACACCACTATCCATTGTAACTAATAAGATTTATACCATTATGGAATAAACAATTTATAAGAACCATTTTTCTTCATTTTGGAGAATTTGAAACTGGTGATCACAATGTCTTACTAGACACATGGGTTGATTACAGTTTCTCCACTGATGTTGGTTTTTAAACTTCTTTACAAATAGAATTTTTACGGTTAGGAACAACTCTGTTTCAGACACAGGTTTTATTAATAAAGGTTTTCTACAAGGATATATACCATGCCCCCTGCTATTTTTTACTTTATATAAATAATTTTGCAAGGGATTAAACCTTTCTAAACACCACTCTTTATGCAGATGACATTATATTTATTAGAGCACGTACCTCATTTAAGAGACTAAATGAATCATTACGAATGGCCTAATGGTTAAGGTGCTTGCCTTATAAACACAAGGTACAGGGTTTGAATCTCACAGGGAATAATTGGCTAGGCTTAAAATGGCTTGCAAGGGCAGTTAGTCTAGTACTAATCTATGAACCTATGAACAAAAAGACTTTGAATTGATTTGGAATTTTTTTATCCCCCTCTGCCATTGCCTTCATGTTATTTCATTGCCAACTCTCTATAATACCATCATCCACAGTCTCCCACAACCTGGCAAGTTCCCCAGCTATAGTATAGCAAGGACTGGGTGAATGGGGTAGCTGCCCCACGTGCAAGGTGTAAGGAGGTGTGATCAAAAATTCCTGCATTTTTTTTCTGTACTGAAATACCAGCTTGGTCTTATCCAAGAGAATCAATTGGTTTTCTACAGTAAAAGCCAAAATCCTTTTTTTCTTTTTCTGGGGGCGGGTGGTGGATTTGGCTAACCAGGTGTTACAAGAGTACAAATACATTTCTCCAGTAAAAGCTGAATTATTTTTCTTTGCTCTTCACTGAAGAGCTGAGAGGGTGTGGAGCACTATAATGGGGGCCAACACCAGGCACTATGGCTCTGCTTCCCATGTGACCCATGCTGCTTAAGGCTCTCTTAAAGGAGATTCTCTGAACATAGATATCCCTCCGTATTCAGAATCTAAGTCATGCAAACCTACCAGTACTGTGGAATGGAACTGGTCAGGCAAGCAGCTGTCATTCTGAAACTCAGACGAAGGGTTTTCAATGGTCCATCTTTTAACTCAGTATACAGACATCTTTATTAGACTGGTCAGGCAATGGTGATTGAATATGAGTATGTATCCCTTCCCTGGACCAATGCAGTGGTCATGTCTTCTCTTTCTTCCAGCCACCTCAGCCCAGCATTATTTCTCTGATCTTTGACCTGTACTTGAGCGCCACTGAAGCACCAGACAGCATGATCCCACTCCTCTATGTTAGGCAAGCCCGTCTTCCCTACCTCACTACCAAAAATAACTGCAAGAACAAAACTCAAGAAGGTAAGTAGAAAATATTGACAAAATATATATTTAGAAAGCCAAAACGCATCACTCAGATTGGAAATAAATCTTAGTTGAATGTTTTCATCTTTATTTTCTCAGACTTTTTCAGAGCTAAAACAATTTCCATATATGTTTAAAACAATTGAACACTTACTTAAACGTTAGCTATCAGCCAATCAAAACTAGTAATGATTCAACCTTAGTAAACACTTATTCGTACCTGTTGGAATATGTGTATTTAATTTTATCTGCTATAGTAATTCCTTTTTCTCTATTAAACTATTACAATCGCCATTGCTTATAATGTATTGCACCATATCCAGTACAAAAAATACAACCTTGTTAAAATTCATATGTGGTAATGGGTGCTTATTTATACAGGGCATTCAATACAGTTGTGTTTTTTATTGCATTTACATGTTCCTTAATCCTATGTGGTAACTTTTTCTGTTTTTCTTTCATAACATGCATTGCAGGATGTACATATATAGCAATTTACACTATCATTTCTGAATTACATGAAAATCTCATTTTTGGTGTAGAACTTCTGTCCATTCCTTCTACAAGAAAGTATGTACTAGTATTAATATATCTGCAAGCGTTACAAAATATACACTTAATATGTACATGCCATTTTTTCCTAGAATACTTTTTTAAGTTTCACTTCTTTTATTAATAAAACTTGGATTTCTACCTAAAACTAACTACATCTGAGTTTCTTTCATTATACATCATTTTTGTTACAACATACTTTAAATTATTTACATCTACACTATTATCTTATTGGACATGATATACTGTAATCTACTTCCATTTCACATTTAGATGCCTGGCAAGGTTTATTTGAAAGAATGAGGGGTCGTATTTCTTCTTTAAAAGCAATAACTGCTTTAAAAATTTCAACTATAAAATCTGCTCTGTACCCTGTATTTACAAATAGCTTTCTCATTTCTTCCAATTCATTCTCAAATACATAATTTTCAAGTACCACAGCCGTTAGTCAAACTTGGGTCACCTGGACTGCAGGCAGGGCTTTATCTGTCTTATCACTATTGATAATAAAATAATGTTTAATTCTCATAAATCTACCACTATGGTCTTTGGAGCTTCCAAAATGCTTTTTAAGCCTCAGTCACTTTCATCAAAGATCTTTTAGGCAGTCCTTCACCTTGGCAAAAGTACTGAGGATTATTTACTAGACCAGACACATTTGTTCCATGTACATACTAAACACTTAACAAATGAAGTGTTAAATCACTTCAGAGTTGCTTAGAACATCTCTAATCTACTTAGAACATAGGCAAGAAAAGCATTTGCTGTTAATGTTCTAGTTCCAAGACTAGGACATGCATTTCCAATTACTATCCCCGTTTCAGAATAACATACAGAACCACTGCAAACAACTGAAAATAAGACTCCGAGATTCACCCTTCTAACACTAAAGAGCATCACTGCTCCACAGTTCAGAAGATAAAATGGCTACTTGTAACAGCTTTAGGGGACATAAGACTGTTAAAATGTTCTGGCCAAAGACTTGTGTCCAGTTGCAGCTTATTATGAACCCTGCAACAACACCTTGTAGGATACATATCTGACATATATTTTATTATTATTTGTTGCAACATTTTGAAATTTATGAAGGATACTAAAATAAAAAAAAACAGTTGTGCGGTACATGATAAGTCTGGTATCTGTTTTGAGTAGTAAGCAAACTTCTGATGCTTGTTACTTTGATTTCTGCATCTACAAGTACAGCGTAGATGGATAAATGACTGTTGAACTTACCTGAGAAGGAGAATGCCAGCTTCCTAAAGGCCTTATGCAAAGATGGTCCACTAATGATGGGCCACGGAGGAGACAGCAAAGAGTGGTAAGAATCAGACTGCTGAGTGCATATGTCATGTCAGTGACAAGATTAACAGAAAGGCCATAGATGTATAGAAGATGGAGGCACACTGACATGACTTTGACTTAAAACAGATTATGAACAGCCAGAATCCCCAGCTGCTGCTGCAGATCTGCTACAGTATTATAATGCCGTCTTGGGTGGTGTGATACAGAAGGACAGCTATCACATTATTTCAATAAAAAATGACGAGGTATGTGTGATGCAGGTTACAGGATGCCCATTCTAAAATGGGTGGAGCATGAATTCCATGCATGCTGTGCTCACAGAAAGGTTGAAAAAAAATGAATACCTTCCCACGTGTGCCTGTGTTGTGCTATGCACATCATGGTTATCAACATGCAACCACTGTTAGGCCCCACAGAGAGCCTTTTTCAAGTTCTTTACCTACAATGGCATAGTTATATGATACCACAGTGTGCTACTGGCAGATCTGCACTATGGGTATCAACCTACATGTGAACAAAATCCATTTACTACTGGATTCAGGTGCATCATTGGGATTAGAACACACAGGATTACCATGGCCATGCTCCCATGAATCATCTTTGTGGGAGGCTTATACTTCATCATGGGGAACAAATACGTGGCTATTAAACCAGTGATAATCCTGCTTTGTATGGAACATATATGTGGATGTCAAACCACTCTAACTTGTAACTTAAAATGCTGTCACCAGTTCTACATCACAATAAGGACAATCTGCATGACCAGCAATCCACACTATACAAGCTTTTCACCACATGCAGTGGCCATGTTGGTCCACATAATCCAATGATAAGCCACCAACCTACATCTTCAGACTCATATTCATGTGCATGTCACTTATGTGGCATATGCAGTCATGGAAGTGTTTCATATGGTATGGGTGTTATATGTGTAAATACATGCATTCCTACTCAAACACTGGGGATAACTTTAAACAAAGCATGTGGAGATATACTTAGTTCAGTATGGTTTTGGCATTTCTCTAT
>NC_056743.1:889377387-889449887 GCF_019279795.1 Protopterus annectens | reverse complement strand
GTAAAAAGTATAAGATTGTTATCCATAGTATCTGACAATGCAGTACTGCATACTTTTTCTGATATATTGTTTGTGTATATATTTGTGTGTTTTCACAACTACCTGGTCTTTAGAGCACTTATTGTAAATCATTGTGTCCACTACTATTCACTAACACTGCATGGCTCTTGCAGTGCAGGTCTTTGAATCATACCATACATGTTTTACATACATTTTACTGTGCTCTGATTCTGCACACTGTACATTGTATTTTGCCCATGAAACTGTATCTCAAATGTCTCTATTTGGAAAAATGTTGCTATTATGAGGCTTGTGTTCCCCTGTATATGATGTCCATATTTTTGGAGGTATGTACCTGTTTTCAAGCTCATTTTACCCCTTACACAATTTTCTTAATCCCCCTTATCATACATGAGTTTTGAAGCTGTCTAGTACACAGAAAACCACACTACATGACCAACTAGTGGCACCAAGAATTAAAGAACGAGGACACACATCTTATTCCTTCCTTTTTCAGAAGCAAAAATAAATGACCTATTGTGAAATTTTGTAATATAGTTCATTAAAGTCTACAAATTTTACAGTATGTCTTTGATAATATGTTTATAATTTTCCATCATTTGTGTTAGTCTTTATTTTTTAAACATGTTTTTGAATACTATCCCACAGTTATGATTAGGTCTGAAACCTGTTAAATGATGAGTCACTGTGCAGAATAAAGATTAGAGTGGCTAGCCTGCACATGGTACAGCACTACCATATCCTAGCACTATATGACATCTTGCCCTTAATTCCAAAAACTAACCTAGGATACCCCTCTTAAACCCAGTCCTTAATCCTAAACAGCCCACTCTATTACAGGACCGAATAACATGGATATGCAATTTTAAAAGTCTCTGTGGTGAGCTTGATAAATTTGGACATTGTAAGGCAATGTAGCAATTGTCTCATGTTCTCAGACAATCAGTTAATCATTAAAGAAAATAATGCAGTATGTGAAATATATAAATACCCAGCTTCCTTGGAGGCAAACATTGCATACAAATGAGGTTGTCAGGAATACCCATATTTCATCCCACAAATACACACTGCTCAGTACACAAACAGATTGTCTTACTCTGAGGAGCTTAAAAGAAACCTTCCCAAATCTCAAAGACCTCCAAAACCACCTAACAGCAATATTGCTCCTCAGCAATCTCTAAAACACACAACAAAAGCAACACTACACATCTGACATAAACCTGCACATGATTGCCTCCAAAAGCAAGCCTATAAGGCAAGCATATACTGTATCTAATAATCTTGTCAATGGGGACTCCATCATGTGACACACAGATGCCCCCTTCACCAGATTAGACAAGGAGAAGATAACAGCTAATTGCTTATCTGGAGAAAGGATTCACAATATAATGCACGCACTCAAGTTACTGCACCCCAGGTACTAATATAATTCGATCATAGTCCATGTGGGTGTAAATGACCTGAGGTGTACCTTACTGGACTGTATGAAATGAGACATAATGGATCTCTTGGAATATGTGCCACAGATAGGTATGAGCCTTGCATTGAGCAGCATGATACCTTCACCTAGGTTGATGCCACAGTATGAACATAAAATGATTGATTTGAATAATTGGTTAGTTTCTGGAGTCACTCCAGGGGGATCCATCATCTTTCAGCATGGGAGGACAAGGTGAACAGACCACTTTACTTTGCCAAGGTTGGGCTGCACCTGTTCCCCCTAGGCTTTCAGATATTGGCTAAAACTTTATCCACCACCTTAAAGCCCTTTTTAAGCAATGCCAAAAGACAAAAGTACGAACATAGTGCAAAAGTTTTCAAGCAACTTTAAGGTGTTTCTGCTCAATGCAAGGAGCTTACTGGGGAATATAGACATCTGTGTCATGACCAAGACATGGTTTAAAGCCATAGAAAGTACTCTGGCAGTGCAA
Organism: Protopterus annectens; assembly: GCF_019279795.1. Taxonomy (NCBI): domain Eukaryota; kingdom Metazoa; phylum Chordata; order Ceratodontiformes; family Protopteridae; genus Protopterus; species Protopterus annectens. Next base: position 889,447,935 of record NC_056743.1, on the reverse strand, counting down.
GGCTACATAGACTTCCACACATTTAGACCAACAGCAGCACAGAATAGTGCCAAAGATGAAGGTGTCTCTATCTACATTAGCAATAAACATACCTCTAGGTTGGTTGAACAGGATGATACCATGGAGATCATTCATATGCAAGTCACCATAGATAAGGTCCCTTACCATATCATGGCTAGCTACAGGGTACCATCTACACCCCTAGAGTCTCATGACACTTAACTAAAGCTACCATGTTTACTATCCAACCAAACAGTGTATTCATGGATGACTTTAAGTACCCCTCTATAGACTGGGAAGCTTACACTGCCTCAAACTCAGAGGCACAATTCTTACTGGACTTTATTAACAGAAACACCCTGGAACAGGGTATGGTACTCACTGACATGGGAACGTTGTACCCCCCATGTCACATCCTCACTAATGAGGTTGGATCACAAAGCTGTTTCCTTTGAAGTAAAAATCAACATGGAAAACCCATCATAACCAAAACCCGTAACAGGAAGTATTCTAGTGCAAAGTACATCCTATTAAGTGATAGTTTGGCAAAATTCAAGGATCCTCCAAAGATTATGCATAACTATTTACAGAGCCCCAATGCAAACACTTAAAAAAACACTGGCAGAATCCTCACCTAAACAGGGTATATAATAAAAGAATAAAAGTCATAGCCAAAATCAAGAAGAGCAACTTCCTTAAGGACAAGTGCTCTTTTATGCAACTAAACAAGGAACTATGAGGGCTAATTAAGTCCAACAAGGCAATCTATGAGGCCAGTACAGTCATGCAGGCTAAGGACAATCGTAAGATTTTCTTCAGCTATTTCCAGAACCTTAAAGGTAGCACACTGCAGTGTACTGAACTAGTGGTGTATGGTACCACATTCATTCAGTGTGACATAGCAAACCTACTAACTGATAAATTCAGCTCATATTTTATCACCCAATTCTCCCCAGGTCCACCAGGTAAAATCCCCCTACAGCTTACTACTCCCAAGTATTAGCAGGGAGCAGGTGTCGGCAGCACTTGCTAAAGCCAAGAACACCACCTCCATGGGTCCTGACAACATCCTCAGTTGCCTCCTGAACATTCTAAAATACACCCTATGAGGACCACTTGAGGCACTCTTCAACTGCAGACTTGAAACAGGCTACATTCGAAGTGAATGGAGAACTGCAACAACCATTCGCCTCCACAAGGGTGGATCATCAACTGACCCAGGGAACTACAGACCCTTCAGTCTAACAAACCTAATATGCAAAGTTATGGAACAAATTGTCAAGGAAATGATAAACAAGGACATTGACAAATTCCAGTTTGGCTTTGTTAAGGAAAAGTCATGCTTACTTAACCTGACAGACTATTTTGAGAGGGTCATCAAAGCAATGGATGAGAGGAAAACAGTGCATACTGATTATCCTGACCTAGCCAAAACATTCGATACAATATCCCACTCACGCATTGTTGACAAGCTCTCTGAGCTTGGCATAAATCTCTGCTTAACTCACTGGATTGCTGGCTGGTTCAAAGGCAGGACCCAAGAAGTCTTGATCAGTGAGACCACCACCACCAGGAGACTGATCACCAGTGGAGTACTTGACATCTACTTAGTGGAAGTCAAGTCTAATGTTAAAGGCCTCTGGCTCACCAAGTTCTCAGATGACTATAAATTTGGAGCTATTATACAATCCCCCAAGACACAAACATTTTGCAAGAGGGTTTAACACAGAAAAATAACTGGTGCCAAAGCCATAGCCTAAAACTCAACACCAAAAATGCATTATAATGCCCTTTGGGAAACTGTCAACACAAGTTAATTATTCCATCAATAAAACACCCCTAAGAGTTAACCCAGAAGTAAGATATCTGGGAATATATGTACACAACAATCTGGCCTTTGACTAACATGTAGTTAAGATAGCAACAATATCATTCTATGTCACCCAGCTTATATATGTAAGGCATAGCATTCAGGTCCATGGAAGTTATATTAGCAACCTGACCCTTATCAAACCTATCACTGAATACAGTGCTCTATTTGGACAGTATCTAACCAGACACCTGTAACAGTGGAATGCACACAAATGTTTCTCAATTCAGGGCATGAATTCCCTGCCCTGCACTGATCACTTAAAGGCTTTTTCTCTGTATTCAGTCTTCTACAGGCTGCTGAGAGGGGATCTTTGCCTGGCTTCCTCAGACCCAGTCCTGATGGTTCTGTTGCACATGTACAAAACAAACAGCACCAGAAACACTAGATCCAGGGATCTGAACTCTGCTTGTGACATAAACAGAACATAGAGAGAGACATATGTGTCCCAAAGGATTCCCATACTATGGAATAGGCTCCCCATCCATGTAAACAGAGTTCTTCCCTGACCCTATTTAAATGAAACTTTGACAACTGGATGGGAAATTGTACATTTACTCCTAGTTTGACCCCATGTCCCTTATGGACAGAGATCACCATAAAAAATATTATCCTAATTAAGCCTCTTACTCCTACAAATTCTTAGTTGCCTGCCTGCTAACATGCCTCTTCATATAGACAGCCATGCTACACTGGACCCAAATGGTTTGGGGTGTGCAGCAAGGCTTGTAAGGGCCCCATAGTGGTCATTAGCCTAGTAAAAACCTATGGATCTATTTCTACTGGAAAAAGGAAAACTTATGTGCTATTTGGTATTGAAATGTTATGCTAATTAGATGTCCAGATGTTTAGCTGGATGTACCTACTTTATAAGGTCCTTTGCTCCTATTTTCAATGTCTATGGGTTGAATGGTATGATACGTTTTCTAAACTGTTGCTTTTTCTGGGTTTTATTACAATTTGTTTTGGTCAAGTAATTTCTTATCTTAAGAGAACAAAGGCACCAAACCCAAAGGTAAATAATAAACTCCGCATTACTATATAAGAAAAAACAAAAAATAAACAGTGTAGATTTCGAAACATGGCCAGTTTACAATGCAAGTTCTTTATTATAAATAAATGGTAAGCACTTTCATGAGGATCATAATCTCTTCATCAGACCATGTTAAAAATACATCAATCAGCATCACAAACTTTTAAAACCAAATTATCCAGTCACAAAACTACCCTAATGTCAGACCCTTTTTTCTTAAAGCACTGCAGGCTAAACACAACCTAAGTTCTCTACAGCATATACAACATATCTATTTATACACCCAAAACACACATGCTGCAAAACTGCATCAATTAAAATACATGCATGTTGAGTAAAACTAACATATTTAAAATATTTATATGACTACTATATGCAAAACACCTGAAAACACATATAAGACCTATAAAAAGTAATAAAATACGTGTCTAAGCTCTCAAAGCTGACTAAATAAAGTATTATATTTTATTTATAGACACCTAGGCCCAAGTATATAATTCACAATTACTTATAAAACAATTACTTAAAAAACAGTATATAGATATATTAAAATAAAGGACTTGCATTGTAGACTGGCTGTGTTTCGAACTCTACACTTTATTTTTTGTAATTTCTTATCTTGTTTTGATATTTCAGATTTAGCATTTTTAACTTTTATGTTTTTCCTTCACCCAGCCATACCCAGTTTTAGATGATGTACTTTAAACAGTTTGCTCATAATGAGCCATGTTAATGTCCTTTTGCATGACGGATGGTAGTCTAACTAAGCATTAAGGTATACTGGGGAATGTAGAAAGTGTTACAAATTTTTCTACATTTTTCCTGCAGTAAGCTTTGTGGATAAATGCAACATTAACATGAGTCTGGAGTGGCTTATCACTGTTATTTTTAAACGAGTATATTGTTTAAAAGCACTTAATTTTCATTGGTGACTGGTTCTGGTACATACGTAGACATAAAATGTGTCATTGATGTGTGCTTGTGTTTGCATTCAGTATGAGTAGTCTGTACCTCTTAAGGGTCCCTTATTTTTGGCTTAAATTCTTGATGTAGCCCCCCTACTGTTCTGGCTTTCTGACAGGGTGCTAATGATTACAGGGAGAAAGTAGTGCAAAAAATGAAGTTGAAATAGGCTATATTCCTCAGAGAATGCATTTTAATTCAATTCCGGTTGTTCTATCAATATTCTAACTGAAATGTGGACATACTTAAAAATTGTCTTTGACTTATGGCCTTTGATCCTTAGTTTTTTTTTTGCTTAGTTTCTGATTTTGACGTAAAAATAGAGGGCTCTTAAGAGTATAGTCTCTGACACTTTTTTATTAACCGTTTAGCTAGTGATAATTTCCATTTGATCTCTAATCTACTGACACGCTGTTAAATTGCTAAAACCAACAAGTCTTTCTAAACAGCTTTTTAAACATGTTTATGAGCATACATTGTTTTTTGTAATGGTAACAAATCGATAGATTTTATAGGCATCAGAGTGTTTTAGTGACTGCAATACAGTGCACTACACTGAAACATCTTTCAGCAGTGGATTCAGAATTCATAAAGAACAATATGTTGTCACCACAAAGACAATTTCTTTCACAACAATGTCAGCTGCTACCCACGGTTGTGTTTACTTTGATCCAAGCAGGTTCCACCTTCCACCCAAAGCCCTTTCTTAATGTACCTTCCTCAGCAGTAGCTGTTAAGTGACTAACTGTATATCACAGAGATGTAAGATTCACTTCCTATTAATGAATGAAGTGAGTAACATCAGGAAGAAATGTCCTACTTTCTGTTGCAAATCTGATTTTATGCTACTTCCTTCTTCTTTCGGCTTTTCCCGGTTAGTGGTTGCCACACCATATCACCTGTCTGCTCATGATTGGCAGTGGAGTTTTACGGTGTCGAGTTGCCAGCCTGGTGCCCAACCTTCCACAGAAGGCACACACACCCACGCACTCACGCCTAGTGCCAATTTAGAGTGTCCAATTTCATGTTACTTACTACTTTTTGTAAATTACTCGTCTACTGAGAGTAAAAGAATCTGCTATGATCAAATGATTCCCCAAGGCTTGGAAGACTGACAGTATTTTTTACACTGACACAGGTTCACATTTAGTTATAGGTAATACAGTAACTGCTCAACTTCTCTTAGCCAAAATTCCAAATAAAGCCAACCCTGACCAATTAAATACCTTTTCCCAACAGATATTTCTGAGTTCTTGATTCCAGGATAATACAGGACCCCATGCAAGTTATGTAATACCGTAAGTGAGGTGAAACTAATTTAGGGAAATATTTAATGCAGGTAAAAAGGTGAAGAAATGTGAAGTAGCCAGTCTATTATCAAACAGACCTTCCAGTAATGCATAAGAACTGAACTGGAAATAATTTATTACTGAATATGTTTGTTATACTTGCAAATATACTATTTCAGATATACGGAACACTACCATAAAATTTAAATATGTTGCTCACATCCTGTTAAGGTAAACAATCACATCTTCCAAATGGGATATACATCTTTATAGAAAACAATTCTGTAATTTAGTTCCCTATCATGTAGTCACAACTGTTGCATAGAAATGAGATAATGCATTTGTATTCATTAACTAAGTTTAGGATTTAGCATATTTAATGACACAATTTAAATTCAGTCCTATTCAGTCTAATATTAAAAGACAACCTAATGGAACTACTATTCCACCTAATATTTTAAGCACTGGATCTTAATATTTTAATTCTTCTCCAGGTTCAGATTCAGATATGCCTTTCACCAGCAGAAACTGCAACTGCACCTAACCAGATCTAAAGAGTGTCTCATTATCATAGTGGAGGGAGTGAGAGAATACAAAGAATCAAGTGAATTATTTCAGAACACAGAAGATTATGATCAGGTTCCTGATAATATCCATGCTGCAATATAATCAAGAAATGGATATCAAGAACTCCCTATTGAAAGTTTGAGAGTCATTGATTTGAGTCCTGAAGTAATGAAAGTTCAATTTAACAAAAGTAATGGCAATCTTTGAAAGTCATAGTCACATATTTAAAACATTTTTTTTTGCAGAAGCAACTTTTCTGCACCCTCCCACACTCCCGCTTCACAGACACACACACTCCTGATTCACAGACACACACACACACACACACACATATATATATATATATATATATATATATATATATATATATATATATATAGTTGTATCCTAACTCTGAGAACACTGCACATTGGAGAAGAGGGAATACTCTAAGATACAGCAGTTTCAGAGCTAGTATTTATTTCCTCATAATTGCACATAAATTCTTATAGTTCTAAGGATCACCGTTTCAGTTCTTGAACATACAATGGCCCTCCTCCCACCTCATGATAATAAATTAATCTCAAGAGCAGAGTGAAGTAAACCTGAAAGGTGAATTCTGCTCTCTATTTTCAGAAACCTGAAAGTAATTCTTTGTAATGCATGTAACTCTGTGCACTCCATGCACTACCTGTTACAGACGAATTAAAAAAAGATTGTAGAAAAGCTAAGTGTTTACAGTGTTAAAAGCTGTAAAACAAAATGTTGCAGCAACACAGTTCTTTGTAATACACGGACATTTTGCTGTTACTATGTACTTAGAGACATAAAAGAAAGAAAACGCTAAAAGAAAGAATTATGGTGCATTGTGTTCTACAGCTTTTAAAGCTGTAACATGTCTAATCATTTGTCACAGATAGCTGCCAAAACTAAGTATGTAGTGATCCCACAATATCTTTAAAAGCTATAATACACTTCAGACCGGCACATGCAAATAGACCAAGTATGACAGCCTGAAGCATATTACAACTTTTAAAACTGTTTGATATTTTGCTGTTGTTCATTGGTGGCAGCTGTTTATGCTTTAGTGTAAGATTATAACATAATAGTGCAAGAAAGTGTTTAAACTTTGTAAAACACTGTTCTTAAGTCAGAGAGGTGCTTAATAACATTTTCTCTCAATTTGGAGTATAATTGTGGCAGTCCATCTACTACATAATTATTATAGATATCGCTTGCCAAAGGAGGAAAGGGAAGCAAAGATCACATGACATACAAAGATATACAAGTCATAAATCCTCCAGTCAAGAATGCTAATAGTTTGGACTATAAAAATACCTATACAAACACTTCCAATTAAAAATCTTTAACCTTATGGAATTTGTTGCCTACTTGGGAGCCATACAGGTATCCTCCCATTGTTCCTTTGTACACTACTTTTCATTTTCTCTTCCCAGTCTTCTCTAACTATGTCTGACAGATTTTCATATATAAAGCAAATGCTGGTGGCTTGATGAGAGAGCAAGGTAAGCAGGAATATGTTTTTGGAGAATGTAATGAATTGTCAGATTTAAAAATTTCCCAAAATAGTACTTTGCCAAAAATGTTGGGGGAGAAAATGCTTGTGACTAAGGACATTATTCTTCTGAGTTGGAATATAGGATCTGAATTGTCTAAACATAGTAAGATCATATTGAATTTAATGCTATTGGTTGCCAAAAAAGCAATTGCTAGAAAATGGAAATTAAAACATAAACCAACTTTAATATAATACTGAATATAGTAAAGGAGATAAAGAAACTGCAGGTGAGATATTTTTTAGAAAAGTGGAAGAGCAAATTACACAGAAATTGCATAGAAATAAATGGAATTTGTGGGAACAAAACATGCAGCATAATGTTCAGGAGGAGTAAATTTTAAAGGATGGCAGGAAATGAACAATTTATGTAAAGTGGGAGTGAATGATAACTGTTAAAAAGAAAACTTATGCATATTGCTTGAAAAAACAATGAAAAATATTACTGTTTTGTTTTAATTTCTTTTAATGTATATTTCCATTGTTTTTATTTTTATTTAAAATGTGATGATAATGATGTTTAAAAAAGTATGTTGATAGCAGTCATTAAAAAGAAAAGGAAAAAAGAAAATGAATGGAAGCTTTTGGCAAAGATTGCCAAGGACAAAGTAACACTGAAATAAAAAGTTCAGTCCACCTGTTTGTAATATCAAGAATGACTTGCAAAACATAGAACTTAACTGAATTTTAGCAGTATATTATTAGGTGATATTGGGGACAGCCACGGTGGTGCAGCAGTTAGTGTTACTACCTCACAGTAAGAGGTTCTCTGGTTCGATCCTCAGCTGGGGTGCCTTCTGTGCGGAGTCTGCATGTCCTCCCTGTGGTCGCATGAGTTTCCTCCAGGTGCTCCGGTTTCCTCCCACATCCCAAAGACATGCTGTAGGTGGATTGGACTGGACACATTAAATTGGCCCTAGGTGTGAGTGTGTGTGTGTGTCTTCTGTGGAAGGTTGGCTGGCAACTCGACACTGTAAAACTCCACTGCCAATCATGAGCAGACAGGTGATCCGCTGTGCTGACCCCTAACCGGGAAAAGCCGAAAGAAGAAGAAGAAGATTAAGTGATTGATATTAGCAACTGTATAGACAAAAAAGGCATATCTCCCATTATCCTAAATAGTGTGGAAATCTTTTTATTTTAAGATATAGTTTAAGCCACAGTAACAGCAAAATGCTTGCAAACTTATTTTTTTTTGGGAAAACATATCATCCTAATATCAAGTCACACTAACAAGGGGTAAATCATGTACATTTTTCCTTTGTTCCACATCAATAAAATACAGACAGCTTTAATAACGTTTAACATTACAACCTCAGTGACAAATCTGGGATTAATTCAGAGCCTCTCTGGGAGTATTTATTCTCCTCTCATTAACTGTGTTTTTCAACACTATCAGCTACGTAAATGGTCATTAGAGAAATGAGGGACTTGCAAACTACTGAGACAGACTCACAGCAACAACCCCTGGAGTCTGCAATAACTTCAGAGTGGTATTAAATATTTGAGCTGATTTGCCTGCAGATTATGTTAGCATGTTAAGTATTTGTTATAGATTTATTTGAATTCCAGACCAGTCTTGACATCTATCACTGATTGTTATTATGATTCAGTCTGCACAGATTATATTAACTACATGCCTGTTTTCTGCAGTTTATTGAAGTCATATATCAGCTTTTTAGAGATCATGGCCATGATTTGAAAAGCGCTTTGAGCTAACAACATGTCAATGCATGAAGATATTTGATTCATAAAACCCAGGAGAAGCCAGAGAGCTAAGCAAGGAAGAAAAGAGTATGTCAAATACTCCCGGCATTGTGTACATAGCAGTACTGCCTGCTGATAGTATTAACTGTGCAAGCAGTGGGATTCTAGTTCACCTCCAGTGCAGACACGATTGACAAACCATGATCAGCATGGTTAAATAGAGACAAGCTTAATGGGAATAAACAGCTGAAATATGTTAAAACACATATACTTGTGAAAACAAAGCAAAATGTTGGCTTATCATTTAAATGAACTTGTAACCACATTTCATCAGCTTTTTCAAAGTATCTCTGCATGTTATCGAGTCAGTTGATATTACTGAGGGATTTCACATCATATTATTAATAATACCGGCAGCATGAATGAGTTTAAAAGTGGTCTGAAGAGCACCAACATCCACCGGCAAGAGACTTGTGATTAAGAGGTAAAAGCTACCTCCAAGAGCAATGGAAACACTTGCATTGCTGTTTATCATTGACATATGAAAGGCTGTTCTTGCCTGCTGGCATTCAATTGTATGTGGAATGCTTGGTAAGAGGGCAATGATGGCTGTAACAGTTCATCTGAAGGGCGTCTTACCAGGCCTCGAGAGACTAGGAAATACAGGATCAGTATAGCATTGACAGGGATACCCTGGCCACTGTGTAACATATGTGCAGGAAACATATGGCCCAAAATGGTCTTACTGGGCAATACATCTGGAGACTAATATGCTGCCGTGTACATGTAGCTACAGGGATATTCTAGTGGATGACTGGGGATGTGCTGAACGTGCTCCAAGCATCAATATTCAGGATTCTTCAACAGCATGGTGCAGCATGTCAAGCAACACTCAATGTTTCCTCATACAGAACTAGAATGTTCAATTCCCATGTATAACTTCTATTCCTATTCTTCTCCTAGCCTAGCCTATTATCTTGCATCCTGTTATAGGCTTTCCAGTAGTACTCAGTGTCACAGGCTCCACTCAGAAAGCAAGGAAATACATGGAGTAGCATTGCAATGCAAATGTCCCAATTAAAGTGCATATATCCAACATGGGTGACGCTTCATTGCCTAAAGCACAACTGCATCTGGGAATGATGATCACAAATGCTATGCGAACATGTTTTTAGCTCACTGGGAGAATAAAGTCCTATTCGAAACTGAAGAATACAGACAATCTGTAATATTTTACAGACGCTTTGTAGATGACGTCTTTATTTTATGGGGAGGGGATACTAGTGCTTTGATGAGATTTTTCACCATGATGAATGGCCTTACTAGTTACTTAGTGTTCACGATGAACCACTCTACTGACAGGATAGATTTCCTTGATTTATTCGTAGAGAAGTTAGATAGTGGTTTAGTGAATACAGGTGTATACCGTAAACCTTGCCATCATAACACGATTTTGTCAAGACACAGCATGCATCCACAACACATATTTAAGAACATTATCAGGGGACAAGGGATGCGTGTGTCTAGACTCAATGCTACTAATGCAGGTTTTGAGACAGGAATTACAGATTTGAAAGATAGATTAATCGAAAGAGGGTATAGTGCTGAAGAGATTGAACACCAATTAGAGGACATAAGTGAACTTAGGCAAGGTAGAGCGGCTCCATATTACGGACCAAGACCAGAGAGAGACGATGAAGTAAGGATAAAGAGGAATGAAGTTAAGTTCTCTATACCATATACTAATGATTCTTTGATCCTCAGAGACATAGTTAGTAAGCATTGGTCCATTTTATGCACAGACGAAGGAATCAAAGAAATAGTGGGAGAAGAGCCGGGTTTCTTATATAGGAATAAATTGAATCTGAGAAGACTATTATGCTACTCTAGGAAGGATGAGCGACAATCAGGACTTAGTCATACAGAACCATGTGGACATTGCAACCAGTGTGTTTATATAGACAATGGAACTCTGTTTATACACCCAGATTCAAACATAGAGTTTAGAACTCAAGTAGCAGCCACATGTATGACTAAGAACATTGTGTATCTGGCAGTATGCCAGATATGCAATGCGTTCTATGTTGGTAAAACCAACCGTAATTTTAAGGATAGAATACGTGAACATGTGTACCATATGAAGAAAGGTTATACACATAATGCACTGGCCAAACACGTAGTTGAGTTAGGCTACGAGCATCACTTTTTATTTAGGGTCTTAGAAGTGATAAAACCAAATATCAGGGGTGGGGACATAAGAAACCACACTGAAGATAGAGAAAGCAAGTGGATTATGAGGTTAAGGGCTGATAGAGGCTCGGGTTTAAATGAGAGAGCCTCTATTAAACCAGCTTTGAATAAAAGAAGAAACATTAAATTCAGGTAACATGTATTCACAGAACTATCTGGTATTTTACTATTTTCTACTCTTTTAATATAAATAATGTATAACACCTAGTCATAACAAGGGTAGTTTTAGGCATATGTTACACACTTTATTAAAATATATATACATATATATATATTTTTTGTATAAAATGTAGATAGACATATGCTTTTATTCTTCTTTTTATATTACAGATGTTTTTATCTATATGTGTTTACATTATATTTGTTTACATAGATTTTGTATATTTCCTATATGTTATTTGACATTTTAATAGTTCGCACATATTTTCTATTTATACATATGTATGCAGATGAATTATTTACACAGTGTATATACAGTCACACGCAGAGTGTGCTGTTATGGAGTTGATTATTATATTAAGTGTTTTTAACTATATGAGTTTATATGTATAGTCAATTAATTAATTATTCAATTACTTAATGAGATATGTAATGGTATATATAGGTGCATTATGGGCAGTAGGGGTTAGATCTGATGAAGCTCATACCTGAGTGAAAGCGCTTATCGACTGCTTACATAGTGTATTGTATGGTTGTATTACAATACTGTGGACTACTGAGGAATAAAACGTTCAATTAATCCAGGTATAACTTCTATTCCTATTCTTCTCTTAGCCTAGCCTATTATCTTGCATCCTGTTATAGGCTTTCCAGTAGTACTCAGTGTCACAGGCTAGGAAATACATAAGCACAACTGCATCTGGGAATGATGATCACAAATGTATGAGTGTTACAATGTATACATCAAGCTTGGGACTGCCATACCTTGGATTATTCCCCCCTTACAGGTACAACAATCTTGGAATTTTATATATATATATATATATATATATATATATATATATATATATATATATATATATATATATTTATGGATCTAGAAAATTTCCCCGAAAGTTAAATTAGTGTGCATTTTTCACCGAAAACACAATTCACCAAAAAACATTTCACCGAAAATGGTATATGGCCTTGTCCCCACTGTAGTTTGACCCTGGAGTTGGCATATATAGTAGGGGGGGTGTGGGAGGCACTGCCCCCCACAACGGGGGGTGTGGTGGGCATAGCCCCCCCCCACATTTTAAATGTGTTACACTATATACATGCATACTTGCAATTGCAATCCAGTACTCTTATCCAAACATGATATATACTTGAAATATGTGGGGGGGCGGTGCCCCCCATACCCCCTACTATATATACCAGCTCCAGGGTCACACTACAGTGGGGACAAGGACATATACCATTTTCAGTGAAATGTTTTTCGGTGAATTGTGTTTCCGGTGAATTATGCTTTCGGTGATTTGTGTTCGGTGTTATGAGTTTCGGTGAAATGTGCATTCAGTGAAATGTCCTAGACCCATATATATATATATATATATATATATATATATATATATATATATATAAATATGTGTGTGTGTATTTATATTGTAATGACTTTTGATATTTACTGTTTTATCTGATTATTGCAGTTATTTGATTGTAGTTCTGGGACTCTCAACTTGAGTGTCAGAGTTTTGTCATCAAGACATACAAAATTCTGGAAATGCACACCACCACTTGCACATGAGGTAGCTGTCAGTCACTCAGCCAGAAAAATATATTAAGGGTATATCTGACTGATGAGTACTGATATGGTATACAGGTTAACTATGTGTAGGTTGCAGCCTGCTTCTGTGGCACAGACATATATCCCTGACTATAACCCCGGTGACCAGGGTTTGATTAGTGGCCCAGCATTGTAGAGCCAGACATACAGGAGTAAGAGTGAAGATGCATGGTCCATTCATCTCTGCTGGGAATGGGGAGGGTTCTGTGCAGTTAGGGACACACTAGGTAGGTGCAATTTCCAAGGTGGAGAACAAGGAAGCCATCTCCCATGCCTTCAGAAAGGGTATGGACTATTTAAAGGGTGGGAGGTTGGCATAATGGTTAAGATGTTTACCTTGCAGACACAAGGTGCAGGGTTTAAGTCTCACATGGAGTAAATGGCTAGGCTTAAAATGGCCCACAAGGGCAGTTAGCCTAGAACTAACCTATGGAACATCTTTTGCAGTCAGCTTATTGCTTATTGTCTTCTTCAAATTCAGCTGAATATGAGTGGGAATGTTAGAGATGAAAATAAGAAAAAAAATCATAAACCACCCCTGATGGCTGCCAAAATGATGGTCCTGTAACATCCATTCAACTGATTTTGCATCAGGATGTTAGGGCTGAAAATAAGAAAAAAAATCATAAACCACTCCTAATGGCTGCCTAAATAATTGTTCCCACCTCACATTGAGCTGAGTGTGCTTACAGATGTTAGGACTGAAAATAGGAAAACAAATGTCATAAGCCACCCCTGATTGCTGCCAAAATGGTGGTTGGCCCAGTTAATCCTTATCTCAGCAAAAAGGAATTAATGGGACAGCTGATCAGGAAGAGGGCATGAGCAGCAGAAAAATAGAAACTATATGTTGGTTACAGTTTGGGCAGCAAATAGTTGTGCACCTTGATCCTTTTTAACCAAAAAATTCACTGTACACTTTCAGGTATTTTATGAATACTCACAAAGCCCTTTATTTTAAAAATCTAGCATAAAATCAAGCAGAAAATCAGATGATAATTGTTTATTTTTGTAAAAGAAATACTGGCGTTTTATTATAAGGTGACTACACTTTTGAAAATATTTAAGTTATCAATACACATTTTTTCTTTGGTTCATTTAGGAAAGAAATATTTTTTCCACATTTTCTCAAGCTTTTGTGGTTATTTTCTATTCTGGCTTAAACAGGTAATTCTAGTCATTTAAGCTTTTAAGTTTTGTAGGAAAATGGTTTTATATCTATTTTTTCCTCACAGAAGACCAGTTGAAGTCACAGATGTTGGCCTACAGAATATCCAAATTTATTTTTTTAGTTATCACAGCATTTTTGAAAGTGAATCAAAAAAAATTGTCTCATACAGATAGTACCCTCACGTGTTCTATGAAATACCACCTCTTACAGTGTATAACATCAGTAGTAAGACACAATCACAAATATTTAAATTAGATCCATAAAACACAAAGAGGTATTTTTATGTGGCCCCTTTAACTTCTGGATACTCGTTATTTTAATATATATATATATATATATATATATATATATATATATATATATATATATATATACACCATTTCCATGTATGGGCTCAGTTATCTGCATTTTCTGTCATTACTCAAGGATATTGTTTCCCCACAGTTCTAGGATACTTAGCGGGAACTTGCTTTTTAACTCTGATGTCTAACTCTCATGCATATGGGTATATTCTTCCATTTCTATAGCCTCATAGTGTATTAGTAACTCACACACTAATTATACTTCATTTATAAGGTCAGGTTACATCAGGCAGTCTGCACTACCCATAACCTGACCATATTCAGCTCATATTTGTCTGAATAGTGCCAGTGTTATGGGAAGGGCTTTTTTAAAATTTAGATGCACATTAAGGTTAGGGTCAGGGTTAGGGTTAACACACATTGCTAAGGTGGGCAGGGGGGGGGGGTTCCTAACCCTACCTTGTGTGTTTTTCCTCACGGGTTGACTTTGCATTGATTTTTGACAGTGCAATTATATGTATGAATACACTAACAATAGTTGTTTAGGTGTATCTGTGACAGTCAGTTATGCACAGGTTTTAGAGGCCATGGAATTCATGGTTGGGATGCCATGTGTGCTCTCTGTCACTGTTGTACCCTTCATGGCACATCTTGCATGTTGTATGCTCATTTCATATGTTGCCTTAGCACAGTGTGCAACCTGCAGTATGATATCCATCCAGCTATGCCATGCTGGCATTGTGACATGACAGTTATGTCTTTCTAATACAATTTAATTCTGCACCCTTGTACACTAGCTGTGGCCTGGTACTTCCACCCTAGGTATCTTATCGTCTTGGAGCAATGCCCTTAGGTCACTCTGTCTTCACATAGCTACATCATGCAAACAACCAGGGTATGTTGCAGTTTGGTTAATGATGAGGCCATCTGCCAAACACACTATTTGATGATTGAGTGATGGCACCCACTTCTGTTGAAGTACAGTTCTGCACCCTCTCCAGAAGGGATTTTGCTTGTTATGTAGGTGCAATTAATTGTACAAAGGATACGGGGAAACTGGTTATGGCATAGAACCATCATGATGTGAAGGAGATAAACTCATCTACCTTGCTGCACATGACTGCCAGGAACTGTCCGAGTTTATGACTAGCATCTGTCTGGGACACCACTGCACTATTAGCCATGTACCAATAGAATGGCCCAGAGACCAGTCTACCAAGGCTCAGAAACATCTTTGTTTCTGCTGGACAGGGTTACCTTGCAGGCTGCATGAAGACATGTTGGGTGAATATATCTCACACACAGCCTGCACCAGCCCTCTAGCTAATCTGCATCTGTCTATTATTTTTGATCAGTGAGCTGGCTTAACTGCAGACTGCCTCACTGCTGTGCTAGTTGTCTGCATATATTAGTAGACATTTGAGATCAGTCTCTACCGTCACCTGCAGGAACCTGCTCTATTTTGTTGCACTTTCAGCGTAATTCATTATTAAAGCTTTTTTGTGAAACCCACAGATAAATATTGCAATATGATAAGGTATTTTAATTTTTTGCTTCAGCAAATGTGTTATTTGCTGATTGCTTGCCATAATGTATTGGTGTATTCTGCTAATATTAGTTTGTTACTTTTTATTGTCATCAGTTACACATGTAATGTTTTTTAACTGGGCACAATTGTGCAGAGTCCTGATTATTCTATGCCATCCTTATTAGCATATTAATTTGCCTTTTGGTTGTTTCTGAAATCACATCTGTCTTTACTTTGCTGGAGTCCCTCTTTGGCTCACTCCACTGGGTGCAATCTTTTTTGGGAATGTGGTCTGAAGTATTCATTATCTCTTATAATACATGGCAAAACCAATAAAAGATCAGTCAAGAAAAAAGTGCCTTGTACTAGACAGCTATCATTAAATGTCTGTAAACAAGCAAAATAAAGTGAATGTTTACTTTTGGATAAAACCACCAAACCTAACATAGGCACAGTACGCAGTGAATATGGGTTGTATCCTGCTGCAATGATCCTGTAATTTGTTCATCTACAGTTATGGTGAGCACTTGAGCACTGTCACAAAACTATATTATGTATTTTATGAAGATAACCAGCAGTGGAAATTATACACTGGAAGAGTACCAGCACAGTTTATTTTCCTGGTTCCAGAAAACAGAGCTGGTTTAAATCATGCCTGGCGGGATAGCTGAAACAAATCTTGTTGTACTTTAAACTGAACATCATGTGTGTTTTGTTTGAAATCAGTGAATACATTGCTTAGAGACAACTTCATAAATAGTCTGATAAAGTTTTGAAAAAAAAAATGTCTGTTGTAGGATTCATCTGATGGACTGGGTATTAATACCACCCGCTGTAGTGTTGTATCTTACAAAAAATCAATTACCCTAAGCAATTGTACAGTGTTAAATAGTGGATGATCACCACTGCCTTTCAAGAAGGAGATAGTTACTCAGATTGCTTAATAGGTTAAATTCTTTTTACATAATACCAGACAGTCTTATCAACATAAATTCAATGCAGAATACATTCACTATTGCTTTTCACTGTAAAGGTTGTTTTTATAATATTTTGTTCACTGATAAGGTTGCTATTATAAGATCAGAACTTCCTCCTTCTGATTTCATAGACAGTTCCCTGGTCCTTGATCAGGCTCAGTCTTCTTTTTCTCAGTCAATATTTGTTGTTTCCAATAATCAGGAGTACTTCAGTATGACCTCAGGCTTGCATATTTCAACTTGACAGCCGATATTAAAACATTACCTTTTAATGGATGTTGTAGGCAGTTATCTTTTATCATCAGAACATTTGCAGACCGGAGTGGTTGACTGTAGATGAAAATATTAGAATTACCTAAAGGAGGTAGAGACAACATACATTTCTGGTGTACCTGCATTTTTTCATAAAATGTTGGGCGTTTGTAATTAATTGACAAGTAGCGGGAGATTAGAGAAAATATTAAACGTTTTTTCTAAAGGGGTAGATATTTAGGTGAGTTACCAAAACTCTTAATAATGAAGAGTATTGTGAATATCATAACTGATATGTGCTGATGTGCTGGTAGCTTAAACAGCCTCAATACAGTATAGAAAATGGAAATGTTAAGCCCCCTTTAGCTAGGAATTGAAGATTGTTTACATTTATTCTTAGGTTCTTATTATTTCTTAAAATGTTCTAAATTAATTTGTCAAAACTTTGTAAAAAAACAGAATATCCTGTAAAATGCTTATTTAATGATATTTTAATGATGGATACTATTGCCAGGAGATTAAATTTAAACGTATTCTAGTTATGTAAGTCAGCCTTTATTCTTCTCTAATACCAGACTGAGATTAGTCCAAATAAACATACTATATCAGATTTATATTTAACATTCAGATCTTTAAGGACATGGAGTGAATTAACACTAGCTATGAAAGGCAGGTTAAGTAACTTGTTTGTAACATTTACAAGGGAAATAATTGATGTGTAAAATTCAGTTTATAAACTGAATACTTGCAATTTGGCATTAATATTAAAGAGGAGGGGATGTCTTTTACTATGAGCAAAATTTCATAGCTGTGGTCTGTATACCATATTCACACATCTTCAGTGGTATGTACTGAACAAAGCAATGCAATAGTTGTTGTCTACTCTGCAAACAGAAAAAAAAAACAAATATTACAGTACAGCTGATTTTGCTTTGCACATTACATGATGAAAAATAAGTAATATACTATTTTAAAATAATTCCAGAGAGCAATATTTGGCACTGTACTAAATTAAAAAAAGATCTGCACACATTACTAGCATGAAGGAAACAGCAATGACCTTGGCTTCAAGATTATAGTAAAAGACATTTCCTCTTCATCATTAATGACAAACTCATTGCAGCTGCTTGGCATTGCCACTGCTTAGTGTGACTATCCAATGCAGTAGTGTTTATTTATGTTGGAAGATCTACTAAACTTTGCATTGTTACTGTACTGTGTAAAGTCACCACTTTGCAAAACTATCAATTTCAATAGCATGTATCATTGTCAGCAGATTTATTTCAGTTTTGATTTGTTTGTATAATACTTAACAAAGAAGATCTACTGGAGAAATGTGTTGCATTTTCTCATACATAGAAGCCAACATAAAAATGCGTACAAGTTCAGATAAAGATGTTAGTGCAGTTGTTGGATTCTCAAATGCAAGACGAAATCTGATGATCCTTGACAAAACTTAGAACTGGAATTATAATTTAGAATTATATTATTAAGTATAGTTTAGAAAGTGTTTATACAAAATATTTACATACCTAGAGGGAATTACAGAAGACGCCAGAGTTATGAATAATATAGACCGTTGCCATATAAACATAAAAACTGTTCAGGAAACTGCAAACCGCATATTTTGTTAATGATGTTTAAAACATGGGGTACATATACACTGTTAAAGTTGGCTATTTAATTGAAAAGATCTGTGGTGGATACAGCTATTGTACTGATGTATTCTGATCTGACTCAAGATGCTATACACTAAAGAAGGTTCTTTGTATTTTTAAGATACAAATTACAGTCCCCAAACTGAATACTTCTGGTTATAAATGTTTTTTTTATGGCTTGCTCCTTCACCTGATGGACATACATGCTTATTACTTGGACCAACTTTTAGGTCATCTGCAATGAGCATGGTGTTTCCGTACTATGAGCCTTACAGGTTTCTAACATATGTTTAATTAGCTGGGACTGGATGTATATTGTTTATATCTTACACTTTGAGTACAAAAATCCTAAGGATGACAGTAATTCTTGGCATACTATTTCTCAATGTTAGTAGGATGCAGAACTTAAGAAGGAAGATATATCTTTTTATGGTGTTGGAGAAAAATATGAAACTTGCAATATGCTTATAGGAACTTTTCTTGAAGCTTGTCAAGTACAGACTATGCTTACAAATACTGATAGATACCAAATACCTTTTGGAATCAAACTCCAAAAGAAAACCAGGAGTCATTATTTTATTTGAGAAGTATGCAGAAGTTACTATGTTAGATGTTTATGGAGGGATCCAGGACAGAGCTTTGTTACTGAACATTGCTTAATAAATCAGCATGCAATTCAAAATCCCCAAAAACTGCCAATTGAAATAAAATACCAGGCAAAATCTGTCCAACACAATAACCTTTAATTAACAACACTAAGTGTTTTCTTCTATTCACAATACAGAATTATGGCAACAACAAAAAGAAATTTAAGGGAGACATTTTTCTTGTACTGTTGAAAAAAGGAAGGTGGAGTTATATTACAAAAAGTCCCTATGATGGACTACTTTAAGGGGCAGGGGGAGTGAAACACACACACACACACACACACACACACACACACACAAGTCTCTCTCTCTCTCTCTCTCTCTCTCTCTCTATATATATATATATATATATATATAGCTATATCTATATCTCTATTATATATATATATATATATATATATATATATATATATATATATATATATTTAGTTCTAAACAATCCAAAACTGCTAGTAGCACAGTAACTGCTTATTACTAATTTTACATTTTCTAAACCTGAGGGCAGATATGCTGATTTATTTTGTTTTCTTGAAAAGCTATTTCTTGCACATGATGCATTCTGATGGCAGAGAAGATGAGATTTCAATGCCTTTTACTGATCACAGTCCATTAATTTTAAATGGAAGTAGTGAGAAGTAATGTCAGGTTTGGGAATCCTCAATAAAAATGTCAGTGACTTTTTTTGCAGTGACTCATATATTTCTTTCTTATATAATTGTTACACCATCAGTGAAAAGGTTTTACAAAAAGATAAAAAAAATAAATGAAATAACATGATCTTTTTAAAAGATGGCATAAGTTCTATATCAGTCATAGTGTTATATTTCCTGTTTTTCAAACCTGAGATTATTAGTGAAGTTGCTGTCACTGGATGTCAGGTTTATTCACCTTCAGGTCACAAAAGGCATAATAGGAAAGGAAGAATGCTGCTTTATATAACAGCATAAAATCAGAGTTATAAGTTTAAGCCTATATAGCTTTGTGACCTCAGTGGGTAAGAAATAACAGAAAAGAGTTCCAGATACCTTGCTGTGTGCTTTCCTTGGCAAAATACTTTCAGATGGGATAGGCAAAATGATGCAAGAGCAAAGTAGACAAATTTCTAAAAGAAGTGTTATATGATTTCATTAAACCCTAACATGGTGCACACTGAGGAAACTGACTAGAACAGAAATTCTACTGGGGGATGGGGACAGATAAGCCATGCCTTTTTAATGTGTGAAGGTATGGAGATCAATCTCTAAGTTGGGAAAACACTCTTAGGAATGGAAGTGTGTTTAGAGTGTAGTTGCCCTTTAAAAGATTCAATGTCTTTATAAAATCTCACTTAAAAATTTTAGAGATCTAATAATATTCCTTTATTATATAGGAACTCTATGGCAAAAGGGAAGTTAGCTAAGTTAGATGTCATAGTTGTTGAACTCTGTCAATGGTTTAAGAAGGAATTACCACCACATATCTCCTTCAAGTTTTACATTAAACTACATTCAGCAAACTCTATGAACTACATACTATATTTATATTCATATTTAACTAAAATAGGTGGATGTTACCTAATTCTATGACACAAACTGGAATGCTACTAATACTAATGGAAATCATGACAGGTATAATCCTTCTATACTTCCACTCCTCCCTATTTTAGAATTTGATGATCAGGGGTGGAACTCTTAGTCCCATGGTTCATACCTTTATGCAGATATGTTCAGTGCCAGTTAACAATGCTAATGATGCTAAAGTGAAGGGCTGTGCTGAAACCCACAAAATGTTTTGGGCTAAGTTTGCATGATGGACCAAACTAGTTTGGTTATATGTGAGTGGAACTGTATACGTGAAAAGCCATGATTACTTTCAGGCATTTTCATAATTGATAGCTGAGAGTAAGCTTGTGTAAGCCCACATGTATTACTGTCAGTCATTTATGGAAAGTGGTATTAAGTGTGGCTGTAACAAAGTGAATTTTAAAAAGATATAAGGTGCTATCTACTGAATGAAAGGGTATTTTTATGTGGACACCCTGATTGTTTCTTTATAAGGTTGGAAAGGGGAACATAGAACACCTAGAAACTGGAGAAAGATAAGTAAAGGGACATACAGAAGGAAGATATCCATCAGGAGTGTTGTGCTGGAGGAGGTAGGTGAGGAGGGGTACTATGTTTTTGGTGCGGGGTAGATCCTCTATTTTTCTAAATTTTCTTATAAAATAGGGAAGTTAGGAAAGGAATGAGGGAAGAAGGTGTAGGAGTGAGGATTAGGTAAAAGTTAAGAAAATCACACAACATAGACAAGACAGACAGGAACACTATGCTGGTCTGATTTTGGTGAGGGGCACAAGACATACAGATGCCAGACAGAAACAAAGAGGGAAGGGAAGGAGATGTTTGAACAGGTCTCACCCTGGTCCAAAGGCCCTCAATTATCCCCTCTGCCTGATGGTTAGGGGGGAACTCCAGTGTTGTGGAGGTGTTTAGTCACAGGTGGCTTAATGTTCAAGATGACCAGGTCAGCTCTTCATTGCTCTTATGTATCTTTGCACTGTCCACTCAACTGCATCCTCAACCAAGTACTGAAGCTTGTGCCATTTGCATCTTTCCAGACTACCATGCACAGGGGTGTCTACAGGACCAGCATCACCTGATCTTGTACAGATGTCTACATATGGGCAGACGGAGGTGGTAATTGTTTCCTGACCTGGGAGGTATATGGTTGGGCTGACTCCAGGATCTCTGGACCTGTTGAAAAGGAAAGATAAGGAGAATAAAGAAAACAAATGGGAAATAAAAAGGAAATAAAAAAAAAGAGAGGGAGAGACAGAGACACACACACACACACACACACACACACACACACACACACACACACACACACACACACACACTGGACAGAAGAAGAACTCACAGATTGCTGTTAAAATATTCCATTGACAGCGCATAGTAAACAATTACTAAGTACATTGCATGAACGTATACTGCATATTATAAAGATTAATAGTACTTCAAAATGGTTATATATTGACTGTGCTGCAAAGGTTACTTATAGATCTTTAATTATTTCTGCATTTGTGTAATATTTGCCACTTATATACTACTTTAATGTGTCACATAATACTTTCTTTTTTCTACAGAAGAGAACAGAGAATGCAAGACTGGCTTTTTTATACTCATTTAATGAAAATATTGTTTAATACTCATGAACACCTCCTGTAAAGAGTTTCAGTCTCCTTTGAGCCTGTTACTTGTAATAACAATGCTCCTTCTCAGCTACAGAAAGAAAACGAAAAGGAATGCATACTTGTTTACCAATGCTATATCTATGTTAATAGCTGCTTATTACATTTTTAAAAATATTTTTTCTAGTGGATATGATAAAATGGATGCGCAGTTTAAGTAAACAATTCAAAGTGCTGCCAATAATGACTGCTGTATTTATTCCCTGGCAGCTTTTGCCAACTTCACTATGTCTTTGGTACATGAAAGTGTTACAGGAAGTATTCCACTTCTGTGATATGGCACATTCAGAGGCACTGGAGTATCTGGTGATGGATGGGAGAAGGGTTAGCTATTGCTGCATTGATCTTCATTTCAAAGTTAAAGGTTATTTAACTTTAACAAGAACCTGTACCTGACCACAATAGTTGCAGTATGGTGTTCAGTGCTTACATGTGTTTTCTGAGTAAATATATTTCAACTACCCGCAAGGCATACCGTTCTTACTTAGTAGAAAATTAAGTGAGCAGTACAGCATGCAAAAAATGCTATACACAAATCAGTGTTATGCAGGTCATACATGCAATTTGTACATCCATCGAGTTGCTGGCTACTGAGAATTGTCTGCATACATCAACTGGACATAAGCTGATTTAAGTATATTTTCTGCACTTTTTGTGGTTTTAAAATTTGGACTGTGATTCCTCATATCTAGCTCTGTTGAAACTGTCTTGTGTGTGTCTCTGAAGCTCTGCAGTAGTTGTTAGACTGCTTTAAAATTCCTTTAAGTGTTAATTAGCTTGGGGGGTTTCTGCTAACATTAAAATCTGTGTTGGTTACATTTCTAGTAATCATTTTAAATCGAGTTGCTGGCTACTGAGAATTGTCTGCATACATCAACTGGACATAAGCTGATTTAAGTATATTTTCTGCACTTTTTGTGGTTTTAAAATTTGGACTGTGATTCCTCATATCTAGCTCTGTTGAAACTGTCTTCCCCAATCCCCCTCCCTGTTCTTGGTTGTAGTTTAAATTTGGTGGCTTTTGCAGTGCCCGCCCCACCGTAGATTTGATCCAGGACACTCCCCCAGTCCCATCTCTTTACCGCATTCTACCTAATAAACCTTTTCTGCACTTGCTTTTAGTCCTTTTTAATTTAATTACATTTTTTCAAACTGCGTGTGGACTAATATTGCTACATACTCAAGTGTGCCAGCTTGCACTGCATGTGAATTGTTTTTACTACTGTTTTTGCTACTTTTCTGAAAAAAAATAAAAATTATCTGCTTTTACTGTATTTGTGTTTCTTCCTACTTTATTTTGCTTTTGCGTCATCTTAAAAGTACTCAGTTGTATTTATTACTTCTTGGTGTAACTCATTCTAAGCCTTTTAGTTTAAGCACTTGGGCTTCAGACTAGTTGTTTTACATTAGGAAGGTTTGTGGCCTGCACTGTGGTGGCAGGACAGGTAGCTTACATCCTTCTAAGTTGGGAACTGCTGATTGAGGGCTCAGTGTCAGTTATTCTAAAAGTGTATTAATTCTGGTTCAGGCGCTTGGGCTTCAGGCCAGTTATTTTACACTAAAAGGGTTCGTGGTCTACACTCTTGTGGGAGGAGAGGCTGGACTCTACCCTTCTGAGCTGGGAATTTCTGGTTAAAGGCTTATAGTGCCTGCATATTTGAACTGCTTCTTACTGAAATTGGTACACCTTGTTTGCTGTAGCGTAGACTAGATCCAGGCCTACTGAATCTAGCTTTGTTTGTATAACTTGAACACTAATCCAGGCATTCTTCAAAGTATTCAATTGTATTTATTACTGCTTGGTAGTAACTTGATTAAAGTGTAGCTATCATTCTAAGTCTTTTGGATTAAGCACTTGGGCTTCAGACCAGTTGTTTTACATTAGGAAGGTTTGTGGCCTGCATTGTGGTGGCAGGACAGGTAGCTCACATCCTTCTAAGTTGGGAATTGCTGATTGAGGGCTCAGTGTCTGTTATTCTAAAAGTGTATTAGTTCTGGTTTAAGCACTTGGGCTTCAGGCCAGTTATTTTACATTAAGAAGGTTTGTGGTCTGCACTCTTGTGGGAGGAGAGGCTGGACTCTGCCCTTCTGAGCTGGGAATTTCTGGTTAAAGGCTTATAGTGCCTGCATATTTCAACTGTTTCTTACTGAAATTGGTACACCTTGTTTGCTGTAGCATAGACTAGATCCAGGCCTGCTGAATCTAGCTCTGTTTGTATGCTTGTTGTTTGTTTGCTTGTTATTTCCCTGAAACACTAATACCACCTAAAACGCGGCTTTTCAGCTTCTGTGGATCCCTAGTGATATCTGCATTGCTTACTGTACTCATTTCCTTGTTTCACTTAAAAGAAAGTTACTGTTTGTCATTTTGCATTTAAGTTACCTGTAACACATTGCATTTAAGTTACCTGGCACTTGCTCACTAAAGGCACTTGCTCACTAAAGCAATTATATAAGTCAGCACTAAAAATTTAAAAGCACTACACTCTCACAAAGTCCTCTTGAGTACCTTGTTCCCCATTGGCCCTTTTTTTCAATTATAAAGGAATTCCCAGTACTATTCTAGCATGTCCAAAGGTCAGTTGTCAATCTTCTCTCCGGTCCAGCTGGTGAATCTGGGAATCTTGAGGCAATGTTACAACTGCCTCATGTACACAGACAACCCTCTCCTCTTCCCAATAAATTCCAACACATGTGAGAGATGCATCCATATAGCCAAACTGGAGGCTAAGCTCTCTCAACTCAGTACTGGCGTAACCAGTCAGGAGGAGAAGGAAACCATACTCAGTACAATTCCAGTCTCACATAGACCTACCACGACAGCAAACCAAACACATAAACACACAAAAACATACTCAGAGGCTCTAAATAAAAATCTGCCTAAGCAGCAGAGACCTCCAAAGCAGACACCCAAGCAACCGCTACCCCAAAACAAAACACGTGCAACACATAGCTCACAAAGCCAGTGTGCTGAACAGTCACAGCCCTTAAGGCTAAACAACACACCTGATACACTTGTAATAGGTGACTCTATCGTCAGGCACACTGACGTCCGCCACCAGGCTGAACAAGGAGAAGGTCACGGTGAGCTGCCTGTCGGGCGCTAGGATCCGCCACATAACACAAGCACTCAGGTCACTCCAAGGCAAGTACAAATATGACTCAGTCATTGTCCATGCTGGTGTGAATGACCTGAGATGTACCTCCCTGGACTACATGAAAAGAGACATAGAGGAGCTCTCTGAGCATGTGGCCCAGGCCGGTATGACCCTGACCTTGAGTAGCATCTTACCCTCACCAAGAATGATGCCACAATATGAAGACAAGATGATCAATTTCAACAATTGGCTTAAGTATTGGTGTCTTTCAAAGGGGATCCAATGCCTGTCAGCCTGGGATGACATGCTCGACAAGCCATGATGCTTCGCTAGGGACGGCTTGCACCTGTCACCCCTGGGCTTTCGGATATTGGCAAAGGCTCTTGCTACCCCCATAGTGCCTTTTTTAGGCAAGGCTCAAAAGACAAACCCACCTCCATAGGTATCACAAGGGATAAGAAACTTAGAGTAATGCTACTCAAGGCCAGAAGTCTAAACCTCAAGATGCACGCACTCGAAACTCTCCTTAGCATGGAGAACATCGATATCTGTGCAGTAACAGAAACCTGGTTCAAGGCTCCCGAGAGCACCCCAGCACTACCAGGTTATACCTCATACCATGCTTTTCGGCCCCAAAACTTAGACCTACCCACAAAAGGAGGGGGAGTATCAATATTCATCAAAGATACCCACACCTCCAGGTTGGTGGCACAGCACGAAGCATCAGAGACTATCCATGTGCAACTAACAGTGGTTAAAACTGCCTTCCAGTTTATAGCCTGCTACAGACCACCCTCCCTAACCCAGGAACCCCACTCAGCCTTCCTGAGAACACTGGAAAATATGAAGGTCTCTCCAAACACCATTATATTGGGCGACTTCAACTACCCAAACATAGACTGGGAGCATTACTCTAGCTCCAACACCCTAGCCCAAAGGTTCCTAGAATTTATAAACTCAAATGCTATGGAACAACTTGTTACCACTCCCACAAGAGGGGAAAACATACTGGACCTGATCATCACCAACATGGGGACTCTATGTTCCAGACCAGAAGTGTATCCCTCACTGGTAAGATCAGACCATAAACTAATCTCACTGGATATTCACATCCCGACACCACCCCCTGCCCAGAAAACCACAGTGAAAAACTCTAATAAAGCAAATTTCACACTCCTCAAAACTGAGGTGGAATCCTTCAAAGCCCTCTGGCCTGTGGAAAATACGGCCCAGACTGCAGAATCCTTTATAAACGCATTCTATGAACACCTTCAGGAATGCATGGATCATGCGATCCCAAATAAAACCAAGACCCAATCCTCCGAAGGCAGACGTCCTGTCTGGTGGAACCCAGCCATAAACAAACTATACAATAGAAGGAGGAAGCTACTAAATGATAGAGCAAAATTCCAAAAAGGGAAGGCATCTCTGATCAGTATTAGCAAAAAACTACGGGCACTCATAAAATCGTCTAAGGCCAGCTTCGAGAGAAAAATTGCACAGGACACTAAGGATAATCACAAGGCTTTCTTTAGTTATGTTAGGAACCTGGGTGGTAATTCCCAGATATGCTCAGAATTAGTCCAAAATGACAAAAAATACACTGAACCCACAGACATTGCCAACATCCTAGCTGACAGGTTCAGCGCAACCCCCCCTCCCACCAAAAGGGCAAATATCTATCCCAGCAGAGTGCTGCCTCCCTGACATCTCAGATGCTCAGGTAAGAGCCGCCCTCTCCAAAGCAAAAAACACAGCATCAATGGGACTAGACGGTGTCCCAGGCTGCGTCCTACATAAACTCCAAGAAGAGCTAAACCCAAACATAAAACTACTGTTCAATCTCAGCCTTACTACAGGATATGTACCCAAAGAGTGGCGTACAGCAACTGTGGTCCCTCTCCACAAAGGTGGTGCCTCAACGGATCCTGGAAACTATTGCCCCATAAGCCTGACTAGCTTGGTCTGCAAAGCTATGGAAAGGATCATCATGGATCTCATAAATAAAGATATTGGGGACCTACAGACACTGGATCCTATCCAGTTCAGCTTTGTTAAGGGCAGATCCTGCCTCTTAAACCTGGTTGATTTCTTTGAAACAGTCACCAAGGCCATTAACGATGGGAAGGTGGTCCACACAGCCTACCTGGACCTCGCAAAAGCCTTCGATACAATACCCCACTCGGGCATTATAGATAAGCTCACCAGCTTAAATATAAACCCCTATGTCACTAGATGGGTTGCAAACTGGCTCAATGACAGAACCCACATGGTTAGAATTGCTGGAGCCATGTCAGACTCCAAACCAGTTACAAGTGGCGTCCCACAAGGCTCATTCCTGGGATCTCTCTTGTTCGGTATATATTTCTCGGAGGTACAGGCCAACACGGAAGGACTGTGGCTGACCAAGTTCGCAGATGACTGCAAACTGGGTGCCATAATCGACTCTCCAGCCGATACAAACATCCTCCAAAAGGGCCTCATAGAAACAGACAACTGGTGCCAGAGCCATGGCCTCAAGCTAAACGCCAAAAAGTGTATAGTCATCCCCTTTGGCAAAAACAAAGTACCCACAAATTACCACATAGGTGGTAATCCATTAAGTACAGAAGAAGTAATTAGGGACCTGGGGACCCAAGTTGATAGCAGTCTCTCATTTGACAACTGTTAGATTTTATTAATATTAGTCTGAAATTAATTATGTTGTAAATATGCTGAAAGAAAAGGCTTGCTTAAATGCAGAAACAAAGTTTAGTAATATGTGATCAGCAGTCATACTAAATGACCATGGCTTGGAAAAGGAATCTACTGAATGGACATTCTTCCCTTACAGACTCAAACAGGATGTGTGCAAGAGCAAAAATACAAAATCTGCTTTTAAAGAATGGACATTTTTCCCTTACAGACTCAGAAACAGGATGTATGCAAGAGCAAAAATGCAAAATCTGCTTTTAAAGAACACTGACATGCTTTTCTACATATATAAAAGATGGACACAATATGTTTCCTAAAATAACAGGATGGACACAATATCTTTCCTAAAACAACAGGATATGTTTATGACACTGTGACAATGTGTTTTCTCAAAAATATGTTTTTCTACATGGAAAAACAGGATATGACACAAGAACAGATGTTTTTTATACAAAGATCCAAATAAAATACAGGATGTTCACACTGTCAGAAAAGCTGATCTCTGACAATGTGTTTTCTCAAAAATATGTTTTTCTGCATAAAAAACAGGATATGCTTATCAGCATTGGTACAAGAACATATGTTCCTATACACAGATCCAAATAGAATACAGAACAATGTGTTTCCTCAAAAATATGTTTTTCTACATGAACATTAGGACACTGTTACAGGATATTCACACTGTCAGAAAAGCTGGTCTCTTACAAGACATTGTTAAACAAGGAAGCTTAGTATTGTTTCTACAGGACTAAAACTGTATATAAAGAGCTGTATAAATCCAGTCATGTTAGAGGTATGGTAGGGACACAAGTCCTAAGGTAAATGTTATATCTCTCACATCATCTGTACTATATGAGAAGTAAAGTTGGAACAGTATTTTAAGCTGCAACGTTTGTCCGGTTTGATTTATTATAAAAGTTATTGGTTACTGCTCTTAAAGACAAGTGCTGCAAAGTATATTCTCTCATCAGTGTATATTCTGCAAGTTCCTGTATGCAACAGACTGTGACTGCAAATATAACCAGACTTTGAATTTTAGCAGAATCTAGCCAGCAAGACTGAGTGTCTATAGAACACCTCAGATCCATCCCACAGCAAGAAGCAGCAAGCAGTAAGCAAGTAAATCTCAATATATTTTTTCAACAACCATGTGGCCAAAGTGGTTAGAAAACCATTTTATATAGCCCACCTAATCATGAAGGGATTCACATCTAGATCAGGGGAGGTCATCGTGCCTCTTTACTCATCCCTCATCAGGCCCATAATTGAGTACAATGCCCCTTTTGGGATGTACCTTACCAGACACCTGCAGCAACTGGAAAGACCCCAAAAGTACCTCACCAAGAGGATCAAAGGGCTCAAACAGATGCCATATGTTGCCCGGTTAAAGAAACTCCAGCTCTACTCAGTGGCATACCGCCTGTTCAGAGGCGATCTGTGCCTGACGTATAAAGCCATGTCCAACCTGGAATTAATGGACATGCTGCACCTCAGAAAATCCAAATCCCATCGAGCTACAAACTCGAGAGACTTGAACCTCAGCACTGAAATAAATAGGACATGCTGGAGGGACATATTCATAACCCAGAGGCTCCCTTCACTCTGGAATAAAATCCCAGTCCAGGTTAGGCAGAGTCCCTCATTGACTCTCTTCAAGAGGAATCTTGATGAGTGGATGGGAGATTGTAGGTTTACCCCGGGTATCACTTCTGTGTCACTGTTAGACAGAGGCACAGTATACTAAACTCAAAAAAGGGCATAGCAAAATTAATTTAAAATGGGTGGCGAAAACCAAACATATTCTGGCTAGGCTTATAAATGTCCTAGGGCAGATAGCCTAGTATGAACCTATGAACCTATGAACCCAGTAATACCTGATTTCTGGCTAACACTAACCAATCTGAATGAATTCAGACTTCATTCAGTAAACATGGTAGTAGTTTAAAAACCGTATGCATTTCTAATGATATCACACTTTCTAGCGACACACATGCATATATATATATATATATATATATATATATATATATATATATATATATATATATATATATATATATATATATATATATAGGTAATGCAGATGTCTATACACACACACATATATGTACATATATGTACATATATGTGCATGTGTGTGTGTGTGTGTGTGTGTGTGTGTGTGTGTGTGTGTGTGTGTGTGTGTGTGTGTGCGCGTGTGTGTGTGTGTGTGTGTGTGTGTGTGTGTGTGTGTAAGTTCAATTCTCAGCTAGGGTGTCTTCTGTGCAGAGTCTGCATGTCCTTATTGTGTTTGCGTGCGTTTCCTCCCACAATTAAAGATATACAGTAGGTGGACTGGACTCTCTAAACTGGCCATAGAAGTCAGTATACATCTGAGTGTGTGGTGTGGAAGAACAACCACAGCAGGGCTAGTCACCCAGCGGTGTGTACATTGGCTCTAAATAATTGTCATTGTTGAAGTGACACCCTGACCCCATGTGCACAAATGGGAAAAAGGGGTTGTGGATGGATGGATGGATGGATGGATGGATGGATGGATGGATGGATGGATGGATGGACAGATAAATATTTATGATTGTCTCATCAAACGGCAAATGCTAAAAAGAGTAAACCTAAAACGATTGATCATTTTAGATCGAATCACATAATATAAAAAGAAATACTGTTTTATGCAGAGGGCCAAGTCCTTCCCACAACCCCTGCACACCCTATTAATTATATATACTGACTCTAAGATCAGACAACGGCAGGTAAAGGGCAAATTCCTACATTCTGCTATGATCTCAGACATTGAGCAGGCCAGCAGCTAGCAAACAAGAGTAAAGGGCTTTGTTCTTTTGAGCATTCACTCTTATAAACTGTAACGATATGCTTATATATATATATATATATATATATATATATATATATATATATATATATATAGTATGTAGATAATATGTATATGTGTAACTACATTATAGGACAGTCTCTCTGAAATTCTACACTGGCTTTTTAAATCTTAATTGTTCTTATTTTAAATTGTTTTTAATTGCATTTAGAGTTATTTGTGATGTATATATGGGTGGAGCTGTATAATGAACATTGTCTGATGAAGCAGCTTGACTGCGAAAGCGCTCACCATTACTGTTTGTTACAGTCTGCTAATTAAAGTCTTTTATTACGTTACTCATTGCCGTGGTTCAGTGCTCACTTTATATTTCTTACGCATATATATATATAAATAAAAAGTGTATATACACGTGTGTGCATGTATATGTGTATGCACACATATGCATATATATGAATTCACGTATATGTATAAATGAGATACAATACATTCAGTTATACATACAGAGAAAAATTGTAGATGGCTCATTTATATATATATATATATATATATGTGTGTGTGTGTGTGTGTGTGTGTGTGTGTGTGTGTGTGTGTGCCATGTTTATATATTTAATATATATATATTTAATATATATATATATATATTATATATATATATATATATATATATTTTTTTTTTTTTTTACACACACCCATATATGTCCACTTACTGGCATTTATTTAAAGTAATTAACCCTACAAACATAAAACATTGCTTACCTTTACATTGTCAATAACCTATTAGATTGTAGAAACAAGCAAAAGTACTTACTATAGAACTCAGACCTTCTCTTTTGCACCTGAAAAACTCACACGACCAGCTGATACTCCCACCACCTCTGCAGGTTGGACCTGTGCCTGCACTGCTGCTCAGAGTGGGGGATCCCCATTAAGGATGACATGTGCTCCCCAACTCCTTCTAAATGCCATCCATTTTTCATTCAGAGCCTAAAGTAGTCTACTCTAATTTCTGCAGATACATCTCCTGCAATATGTAGAGGAGTATCTTGGTCTCCTTATCAGACAAGATTGGGGCTCTACCCTGGGCTTTTAAAAATGACATTTTATGAACACCAAGTATTAGAGACTAGTATGTAAGTGCAAGAAAGGGGATAAGAGTGTGTGTCATCAACATGGCCAACTCATGTAGCCACATAGGGGTAGTGCCTATGGAACAGATAGCAGTGTAAAGGTTGGTTTAGTAACTCTTCTGAAACAGTCACATGGACTTCCACGTGAGCTCAGCTTAGCTAAGCATTATTTGCACAGGACATTTAAAAAATCAAGTCCAATTTATGCCAGTAGAATTCAGGTCACTATTTTAAGTCTTCTGAGCCAGGCTTGTCACCAACTGCTTAGAAGCATGAAACAATTAAAATATATTACTGAAAGAGTACAGTTCAGCAAGTGGTAGGATATCACACAAATTGAATTAATGTAGTAAGAGCTGTTTGACAGTGTCATATATTTCACATTATGGTACGGTAGATGTAAAGCGTTTGTACACTGACATGAAAGAGGAGTAGAAAACTTTCTTTCAGAATAGTTACAGAAAAGTAGGGCAGCAACATTCAGCAATTTATCAAGATATGCTAACAGTGTGTAGTTTAAGTACAGGCTAGAATAAGTAATAGAGCAAAGGAGAATTGACATAGTAACTGCAGTTCTGTTTCTTCTATTAGTACAGTACTTTAATGGAGCCTTCAGTCATTTAGGTTTGCTATTTCTACTACTAAACTGTTGCACTGCACTTATGTGACGTGAAAGTGTGTCATCATTAATTCAGGTTTGCTGTTTTGACTATCAAAGTGTTGCATTGCAGTTACCTGTTGTGTGAAATTCTGTCTTCATTCACCAGTTTCACTGTTTTTAATTAGCAAAGTATTGGACTGCATTTAGATGTAGTGAGTAGAGGTCTGTCTATATTATTGGTATAAATACATGTGCTTTCAGGTAATGGCATGACACAGCAGAAGAGATTAAGGCAGAGGTGGGACACCTTTAGCCCTGAGGACTAACAAATACTCATGGATGCTCTCAGGGTATATAGGTTCATAGGTAATAGGCTAACTGTCCTTGTGGGCCATTTAAGCCTAGCTAAATACCCTTTTGGTGCTTGAATTATCTGATCTCATTTGGCAATAGATTGACCTTGCCCATCCCATTATCTATAATTATATGTTACCCTTTGTAAGGATAACTGGGATCATGCCATAAATAATTTGAGGGGAACCATATTTGGGATAAAGCATTTAGGGGCTGCATCTGTCCATTAGTAGTAAGGAGGCAATCCTGAGAACCTCACATGCCAAGCTGGTCCCCCAGCCTGCTCTGCAGGTCATTGTACCTTGTGCCTGCATTGTGTCCAGAGTGGGACAAATACCTGTTTGGGAAAGGACGGCCAAAGCAGACTGAGAGAACTAGGTTGTGGAACCAAGTGGTGTCTGATTTTAATGCAGTGGAAAAAGGGAGAAACTGCAAATTGGCACAATGCAGGAAAATAACAGATGGCATGATGGGACATGCCAGGACAAATGCTAGACAAAATGCAATTGCCAGTGGTGCTACCAGTGAGGGCCCTTCAATACTTTTACCTTTAACAGCAGATGAGGAGTACCTTCTCTCCATAAGGGGAAGATGAGTATGATACAGATGAAGATGCCAAAGGCATAATCCTAGATGGTGTGGACACCATTATTTCTCAACCTTGGCACCAGCTGTAGTCATCCAGTGTATTACATTAATGCATATCAGATAGCACTCCATAATAAAAAATACTACCTAGGATAGCTGTCTACATGCAACCCATGAGATTTTTTATCAACAGGTGCCCATCCACTTCTGGCATATAAGAAAGTGGCCAGAATTTGCATGGTAAGTTCACTCATCATATACTTGCAAATAAGTCATTTCTTCAGTCAAAGGTCTAAGTAACTATATTATCACTTACTCCTTCACAGGGTGACCACCATTAACCATATCTTCACTTATCCGGTCACAGGGTGATCACCAGCAACCATATCATCACTTGCTCCATCACAGGGTGACCACCAGCAACCATAACATTACTTACTCCTTCACAGTGTGACCAGCAGTTCCACTATGCCAGCAAAGCAAGCAGATGTTGACAATGACATTTCTGTTGATGATGATACCATAACTGTGATATTTATGACACTGCCTGAAGATAGTTACACAAAGTCTCAAAAGTGTGCTGAAATAACCACCCACCCCACAGCAGGTTCATAATTTCTTCAGGTAGTGCCACAGACCAACAGACTCAAATGGATGCAGACATAACATTGCAGCTGGGAGAGGGGGGCTCACCACGTAGCTGAATGCTACTCCCTGCTGAACCACAGGAACACCTTCATGAAGATGCTACCATGTTTGATGTAGCGGTATCTACTGTAACACTTATGTAAAGAGCCAGGCAAAGGCATAGCTCACAGCTAGCACTTGAAACACAGAAAGCCTTAGCTGCCCAGCAGCAGATGTGATGTGATACTGTTCAGGCACAGTCCACTGCCACAGAGAGTCACATAGAAATGTTGAGTAGTGTAGGATATAAATGAGATTTTTACCAGTACATGAGTACATGGGAGTGGTAGAGGCCAGGGACAATGACATGATCACATCCATATGCAGTATGGTGGCACACACAGCATCCATGTCCACCTCCTTGTGCACACTGGTGATGACTTAAATGAATCAGGTATGAAGCACAGCTGGATATGGAGGGGGGACTGTCCATACATTTGGGACAGAGTAGGATGCACACCATGTGATTCTCAGGAATGTACTGCAAAAAGCAAGTATGACATAACCTACACAAAAGGAGATAGGCCTTGACAACCTTCCTCTGTACATAGCAGGACCTCTCAGTTGAAGTCTCAGTCATGCAAGAGTGTGAGATCATTATCCATAGGGTCATCTGCATCCAGCAGGTCATGCCATCTCACCAACTCAGTGTAAAGCTCATGTGCCAGCACTTGCTCATGATTACTGGGACAGTCATCTGCACTGTTTTAGGGGCATTGTGTATATGGCACATTAGATCTATGATTTACACTGCACACTGCTATTACTGAAATTTGCAAAACCTACAGTTGACCTGCATATGTTTCATATAACTGTTGTTGCTGTTATTAAAAAAGGTGCCTTGGCTATGCAGTTTTGCTGAGTGCAGTTTACAAAACTATTACCGGCTTACTACACAAGGTGATGTAGGATTCTGATAATACCATAAATCCTGCAAGTGAAACTAACACTGTTGAGAGTTCACCCTCAGCACTGCAGAAACGATGAGTGTTACTACTCTTGATGACACAAAGATTGGTATCTATGCCAGAAAGGACTAAAATGATGTGCAGTCACTTTGTAGAGAAATGGACTTCTTAATTGTATACCTCAAAAACAGTACAGAGTCAGCAGAACATTCCACAGATGTAATACAAATTTCTTTTCAGGTAGAAGTGAACACATCCTAATCTATAAGGTGGAATATTGTACAAATATAAGCTGAAATACACATACATATCTTCCAATTACTATCTGAAATCCTCCCTGAGCAATTGTTAAGTAATGAACATATATTCCTGCAACATGAAATGTACTCCTAAATATATGAGAAGACTATTTTACTGCATGCAGCTAAACAAAACACATGAGCCAATGAAGTCGAAATGGTCACGGTCAGCATTTCCTTTTCTGCCAGTTCCATTTGTTATGCATTTTCACTGAACGGTCAGGTATGGCACTACATTAATGCATTGTCATGCTGCTGCATATATGCTGCCACAAAAACAAAACACTTAAATCACCCAATAAATGTATGGGAAAAATATTTCTTTAAAGATAAAAAAATTTGTCTTTTGTACAGTGATAGTAGCCCCTGCACCCCACAGCACAGCTCAAAGGTACCACTGCATGCATCACTTATTATCTATGTATTTATTAAATCAAGGGAGTACCACCTGAATGTCATGGTCCACTGTTGGGGACTTGATGCCGGCTCTTGTGCCTGCATGACCATGTACCATGCATGAGACTGCTGCATGAACTCATGCTAAGACTGCTGGTTGGCCACCATCACTATCATCACTAGTAGAAGATTTAATAGCAGAAACTGCACTACTGTCATGGGGCACTTGACCATCAGTCTGGCGCATAATCAAGATGCTCAGAATGTATCACATGGTAAACATCCCACATGCAGTAGCAAGGTCATACTGAATGGCAAATCCAGACATGAGTGAGGTGATAAGGCAGAAGAAAAGGCATTTCAAAAGACCAAAAACTTGCTCATTGACTATCTGTGTCAGAGAAAGTGCAGTGTTAAAGCTTTCTTTAGTGGCTTCACTATGGTTGTAGACTGGTGTTATTAGCCAAGGTTCTACTGACTCTATGAGAACAGTTGGAAGCCACAGTAAGTGGCTCCCAGCAAGATGTCTATATGGTCTTATTGTATTTAAGATGGAATAAATGGGTACAAAGGAAAGTAAGAGAAGAGCAAAGATAAAGCAGAAGAACATACATAAGGCCACAGGGAGGGTAAGACTTGGAGTGGGGATGGGAGGAAGGGTATACTTTTTTGAGATACAGGCATCCATTTTTGTTTTTTAAGAAAGATGGCTTGGGGAAATGTATAAGGGGAAGGTAGGTAATGGAAACAGTGTAGAAGTATGGATGCAGGGGCACACAAACAAACAAAGCAAAGACTAGCAGGGCAGGTGCTGACACAAAGGGGGGGGGAGTTTGATAATAGAATTTTTGACATAAGGAAGGGCATCTGGTGATGGGGAGGACTGGATAACAAACCAGGGGGGAGAGATGACACATAAGGAAGGGGAACAGCAGGATGGGGATGAGGGGTATCCCACTCCTGACACCATGCTATATGGGGTAGAGCCAGGAAGAGGTCAGTCACCATTGTGACTGCCCCACACACTGGGACTTGCCTGAGGTGATGTTGATGGCACTGGCAGGCAGTAGTGTGACTCCTGAAGTCATACAAAGATCCTCTTTAGGCAGACAATGTATGCACCAAGCTGTTGGCCCACCAACTCTCTTATCACCTCATCCAACTCCTGACAGGTGATGAATTATGACCTCCACCTGGCAGTGCCACCAGATGAAATGATAGCCCTCTCCTCCAGTAAGCAACTGCCAGGGCCACTGGGGACATCTGAATGTCACCCCCTACTGCAAATGCTAAGGAGGCAGGCCTGGACAATGATGCCTTGGGACTCACTGCCAGTGCCACATCACTGGCATAGCCGTGGCAGATGCTTTAGAAATTGTTAACATAAATGGATAGGCATAAAACAAACATAAAATAAAATATGAAAAGAAGGATAGCAACAAACAGAGGGAAAGGGAGAGAGAAACAAAATGACATTAGCACTATGGATGTCTCACATGACTACTTATACTAATACCTACTGGTGTATTCCACAAATGGCAGATATTTTACAAGGCCAGCTCATATGGTTCTACCTGGGTACATCAACTCAATTATCCCTCTTGAAGGATATGGGGCCATGTACATAGTGTCACTGTTCCCATAGCTAGGGCTCGGTGGGGTGGAGGCTACAGTGGTAG
This sequence comes from Protopterus annectens, assembly GCF_019279795.1. NCBI lineage: Eukaryota > Metazoa > Chordata > Ceratodontiformes > Protopteridae > Protopterus > Protopterus annectens. The sequence goes on along the minus strand of NC_056743.1, from coordinate 889,409,905 downwards.
GAGGGAGATGTTGGACATAAAATGCTATGGGGGTGTGGGATAGTGTCATTTTGGACATGCAGTTAGGGACATTGTCAAACACATTGAATATGGACTTGCTCAGTGGTGTTACCTATGCAACCCAACATCCCTACGAGGGCACTTCTCTGTACCACAGACATAGACACAATCATGTCCACAGATATCTGCAGGTGGTTTGTAAAGAAGGTAAGGTAATATGGTACACAACAAGACATTCAAATGGCTATAACACAAGATCCAGGGGTATCCCAGGAGAAGGTGTCACTGACAAGGATATATGGTGAAGTGATGCATGGGCAATATGTTGCTAAGGGAAACCTACCACACACCTCACCCACAACTGACCTCTCCTTAGCACCACACCCACATAGGTGTACAATCCACAACTCCCCACCATGGATCCCCATCCCAACTCCATGTCCTCCAATTTGAGCAGCCCATTGCATGGCCCACATATACTTACACAATCTTTACCAGTGGCAAGAGATAAGCTGCTGTAATATACCTAAATAATAAATTACAGGACAATAAAGCATATTCACTCCTGCACCTGGACATCCCCTTTATTCTCCTCTTGTATACTACACATCAGTTAAATGTCCATTAAGGGTCCATTTGCAGAAAAGGAAAATAACAGGACAGTGATCAGTTCTGCATAGCTGCAATACATCTCAGGGGCTCTTTGTCTGACGTCTTCTTCTCACTGGCTCAGAAGGTCAAGATAGTGTCTCCTCAGGTCACTGGAGTTATGCTTTTGCTGCTTACCAGAGTGACTTATGCCAAAGGCAGCAGTCTTTGTCCTGGAAAGACTGTCTCAGGCATTGACTTCATACTGGGGACCCTAACAAGACTCCTTAGTCAGGCGCTCCCAGTGGTCCCTATGCAGTAAGTGAAGAAAGATCTTACTTTCATCAAGGTACCACCTAGCAGGCTTGCCACCTTCAGTGTTCTTGGAAGCCATGGCTATTCACCAGGTCACAATCCAGAGAAATATGATAGTCCTTTTGAAGTTATGTATGTTGCTATTGTTGTTACATGATGTGCATTGTTAGGAACCTTCAGGCAACTCTTGTGTATGACCAATCATGGTGCCACCATAACACATTGAGAAAATAAATGGCTGGTGTGCCATCACACTGCTAGTGTGGGTCAGCAGTGGCATGGAAATCGTGTTCCACCATCACAGTGCCTAGATTTATCAATAGTTTACCATCAGTACCTCTGCAAACCATACTTCTACAATATGTTTTGCTACACCCTAGCCTAGGTCACTGACCTGCCCACACATGCTGAATATGCTTCAAAGGTACTCTTGTGAGGTCACAAAGCTGACTAAGCCTTTTAGCACAGCATAAGTGAATTATACAATGAGTTAAATGTGTGATTCAGGAACATTTATTTGAATGAAGCTCATTACCATAAAAATCATACTAAGAACCTCTAAACTGCACAATGAAAGCAGCCATGCCTACTATTGGCCTTATTGCAGTGTGTAAGTTTGCTATATAGCAAACAACAGAACTGTTATTTAGAAAATATACACTGATTTTGACAAGCAAATCATCCTTAAAACAGGTAAGTGAACAGGAAATGATACTTGTTTTATTTTTGAAATAATTTCCCTGAGTGTTGCTTGATGGCTTTCACGACAGTGTGATATTTACAGAAGCATGAGCTGTCCCACATACAGCAATATGTGAACCTGATGTCCACCTTGGGACACTATGACACCCCTCCCACATGTCAATAAACCAGCCAAAGAAATGACACATATTACACCTCTACATAGATTCCAGACATGCACGGGAGTAATCCCCCATACCTGTTGTAATAGAACATGGCTGCAAAGGGGTATATTTTATGTGATATTCCAACATATGTATATTTCTTTGCAATTCTGGGGGTGTCATGCCCAAAGGTAGATAGTGCTGCAAAAGTATACCCTCCCATGTAGAAAATAACATTCTGCTACTGGATCTCTGTAAACACGGTCAGTGTATAATCTGTCATAACAGATCTGACCAGGCCTTCCATGCACATGTCTGGTGGGGCATTATAGATGACACCATTGCTTTCGGACGTCAAATTTAGAGCTATGATCTAGTCCAAAGAAGGGTTAATGACACAATTGCTGCTGCAGCATGCAGTAAGGCAGCTCACCTGGCAAAGCAGTGGAAGGCAACAGGAGCAGATTTGCAACAAAACCACCTATAACAGGCATGGAGGAGATCCTGGCATCTCTGTTTGTGGGTCTAAACAGTTCTGACATCCACATTGAAGTGGTAGACATCTAGACATCAGCGTTGTATTGCACACTGCACCACAGATCTCTATTGATCATGCTCTAGTGACTTTGCCTGAACATGAGCTACCATCTGCATTACTTGTGCAATTCAAGGTGATAAAATATACAGTCATGATTTATTTGTTTTACAGGAACATTTAAACTACATGTTCAAAGGCTATTCTCCTAAGTTATGTCAAACATTACTTTTCTGTATCAGCCTATTATGTAGGAGTAGATTCACTAGGCTGTGGGTGTTGGTGAAGGGTTCTATGAGTTTTAATTTTACTATCAGATCTCCCAGAGAACAGCCTGGGCTGATTGCATTAAGTACTGACTAATGTGACTTTCTTTAAATTCATGGAATTCTCAAAACTCTGCTCCAAAGCTACAGTCCAACAGCTTTTGTTTTCCAGCTCACAGCCTTACTTATAGTCCATCTGGTTTACTATCAGAACCTTGAAAGGCATTCCATTGAGTAATGACTTACTCGAAAAATAAACTTGAAAATAAAAACATCAAACAGGCACAAAGATGAAAGGGGTAATGTCGACAAGTCCATATTCGACATAGTCGACATTAACCAGCATGCTTAGGTGTTTTTTACCAGCCAGACATGTCCAACTTATGTTTTGCAGGGGGCAAGCCCCCAAGCACCCCCCACATCCCCCTGCTAATTATATATACAAACTCTAAGATCGCACTATAGTGAGGAAATGGGTACACTATAGTGTGATCTCCATGCAGAACACTAGCAGTCACGGCTGTGGAGTCAATCATTTTTTGGTTCGTTTTTTGCACATTTGAAAACTGTAATTCAAACATGTGCATCTCGATACCCTGCACTTCTTTAAAGTGATAGTAAACCCTCCATGTTATTACTAGGAAAACCACAGCTCTGACTGCATGGACCTCTGTTGGCAGTGCAAAGTCTTGACTGTTTAGTTTCTTGTTTTACCACACATTTCATTCCAAAAAGGGGAAGCATCTTTTAATTTGATTGCTACAATCAGCATCTGCAGATATCATTCTACCCAGAAAAATAAAGTCTAGCAGCACTGGCTCCAGTTCATCCCCATCTACCTGCAAAGCATTACCATAATTAGTTGACATAATTTTAGTTGAGATGGGCAACAATCTAGTGCATTCATCATATTGAGCCTTAGCTATACTGGTTATATCCTGCCAAGGATATAACAGCTATCCTGCTTCCAAAGCTTCAGGGCACCTTCCATGCATCCAAACAGTCAGGCAGGTTGAGGTGAGCTGACTAAAAGCCAAGTTTTGATACCAAGACCTTCAGAGCTTTACTGCCACTGAAGAGTATGCTCCACTGAGGCTTTTGAGGGCTGACAGTCGAGTTGATGCTGTTCCTTTGCTGGGACCTTTGGGGAACACCTTCCATTTTCTAAATATTGTTTGTGTTTTATCACTTTCCTCTTCAAGAAAATTTTTTAAAGCTAAGACTTTTGTGTTTTAATGGATTGTCACAAGACTGCATCATACTTTTAAATTAAATGGAAGCGCTCTTTTTTTTTCCTGTCATTTTAAAAGTTGTGTAAAGTAATTGAAAACCATTTTTTTCAGTGCAGAAATTGTGTCAATGTCTGTGTTTTTGGGACTGGCAAAATGTTTTAAATTGATTTTTATTGTATTTTCCTGTGAAAATGTGACTTTTAACAACTTGTAGTTTTTACCTGGATTTGATACCTGCCTTTACTAGGAAAGGACACCATTTTAGACTTGACCATGGAGGAACAGGTGGGTGACTCTGCTATGACCATTTGTTGTATCTCAGAACACTCATCTCTTACCCAGATCCCTATGGAGTAGCACCTATAGCCACTATGGACTGGGGTTAGCTATATCCTCTGTGGCTGTTGGGGCCTCCTCAGTGGGCAAAGAAGAGCCACTCTTGTCAGTCCTGGGAGAGGGAACAGGGAAGGTTTCCCTGCTGTGTCAGAATGCTGTTCCCATCCATGGGGAAGCAGCTGCTGCCATTAGAAATACTGTTAGCCCCATTTTTCCTGTCAAAAAGGAGCAGGAAACTGAGCACGTATCTGCTCCTCCTCAAATTTCCTTAGACAGGAGTAGATTGCTAGGTCTGGCTCACGGTTTAATTCAGGTTATTGATCTTTCTTGCAAAACAGTTTCTGGTAAAAGAAACAGGGATACCTCTTTTCCTTAAGAGATTCAAGATTCTGAATCTGAACAAGAAGATGAAGGGAGAGATACAAGGTTTTCTTCTCAGATTACTAATTCAGACTCAAGAGAAGAGCTCAGTTTCTGATTATCTTGTGGGAGTTTCTCTTTCTTTGAGACTATTGTTAGAATGTGCCAGTGTTTTCAGTGGGAGAACACTGAAGGTTTCTGAGTCACTCAGAAAATACTATGAATTGTTACAGAAGGAATTTCCAGAATTTACACCCATTTATCCTGTTCTGTCTGCTTTAGAGATGTACTTGTTACTGCAGGTAATTTTTCTGATAGTCAGCCAGCTGCCCCTAAAAAGGCAGATAGTATGTGTAAAGTTCCTCAGTCTTTTAAGTTTTTATACACTATTTCCCAAACCTGACCCAGCAGCTATGCTTTAATCGACCCCGCTGCTGCTAAACACTTAGTTAATTCCAATCCCACTCTTTCTGATAAGAATGGGAAAATTATTGATAAGTAGTATAAAATGTCTATACTTCTACAAATTTGATTTTCAGAATTTTGAATTGTCAGGTTAATATGTTAAAGTTCACTCTGACTAATTGTGAAAGTATGAAGAATATTTTATCTGCAGTTTCTTTTTGTGAAGAAAAATCTACTTTAGTTTCTTCTATTGCACAGGTCACTACTTACTGTTTACAGTGTGTGTACCACTGTGTTGATACGTCATCCAGGTCTATGGACACTGGTACTGATTTGAGGCAGTTTGCATGACTGCATTCTCAAAACCTGTTAGATGATGTTAAAAATGGCATTTTAAATTCACCTTTGGAGAGGGATTTAGTTTTTGGCCCCTCTGCTGCAGAGGTGATCAAAAATGTAATGAAAGATGTAAGCTGATCCAGGGAATCTCTACAAATTTCAGCCCTCCTTTTCCAATTTTTCTAAGGGATTCTCTGACTTCTCATCCAGTGTTGGCTAAAAGAAGAGCAAACAGTTTCAACAAAATACAGTTAGAGAGAGGTTTAAGAAGAAATTGCAAGGTATTCCATAAATAAGCATCAAACCTCCAAAACCAAGGACAGTCCAACAAGTCTGAACGACTATTCAAGAGACCTTGCGCTCTCCTCCTATCCTGGCCGCTTTTTTCTTCCAGAAAGTCTGAATCTCTATTTTTCTATTTGGCAACAGATAGTTTCAGACAAATGGGTTCTGAAGATCATTCATCAAGGTTACAGATAGCAGTGGGAGGAAATTCTTCCTTTTCTGGGGGCCATTTCCCATCTTCCAGATCACCTTTTTTTCTCCCACCGGTTCTTCATCACACGCTATCTCAAGAAATAATAGAACCAGTTCCTCCTTCCCAGGTGGGGAAGGGTTTTTATTCAAGGATGTTTTTAGTGCCAAAGAAAGAAAATGCTTGGAGAGTAGTTCTGGATCTTTCCTAAATCTGTTTGTGATTATTCCCAAATTCAAAATTATTCACTTTACAACCTGTTTGCGCTTCTTCCTTTTTCAAGTTTCCTGATAACACTATACTTAAAAGATGCTTATCACCACATCTCTATTCATTCAGACTTCAGACATTTTTTAAGATTTTGTGTGTCTGGATCAAAATTATTAGTTCACTGCCTTTCCTTTTGGACTATCCACTGCATTAGCAGTGTTCACAAAGTGTTCTAGCTCCAGTTATAGCTCTTTGCGGGCTACAAGGTATTCACATTTTTCCATATTTAGATGATTTGATTATCTCTGCAGAGTCTTTTTCAAAGTATCAGGAATCTCTCTCTCTTGTGTGAGAGATCTCTTACACAAGCTGGGCTTCCAAGAGAACATTCAGAAGTTTTTCTTGACTCCTTCAGATAGAATTATGTTCCTGGGATGTCAGCTAATTATCTCAGTTCAAACAGCTTTTCCTCCACAGTAAAAATAGATCTATATCTATATCTATTTCTAATATTTTCCACTCATACCTCTTGCAAGGGAATACCACAGGATTTTGGGTCTCATGGCTTTTATGATTCTCATGATACCCCTGGCAAGATTCCACAAGAAAAGGCACAATGGTATCTGAAGTCTCTGGTCCAAGCACTAACATCTTTCATCTTTTCAAATCCCGGTGCTGGGGGGTTGTCAGAAGAGATTATTTGGTAGAGACAACAGATATCCTTAAATCCAGGTCTCCCTTTCTCCCTCTGTGTTGCAAGCATATAAATACCATATAGGTGCTTTCTTGATCAAGACATTCAACTCTGAATCATCTTTGGTCTCCGGGACCTCTTCAAGATGATACAGACAATGCCACAGTTATGTGGTATGCCAAAAAGGAGGGGTGAACCAGGTTGTACCCTCTTTACAGACTAGCCATGTTAAGTTGGAATATAGGTTTGCAGCATAATCTCATCCTACAGGCATCCTACATTCATTCAGAGAAAAATTGTGCGGCAGACAGCTGAGCAGGAACAGGGCAGACCCTCCCAAATGGAAACTACATCAGGGGTCTTCCATGATTTGATTCACCTGTAAGGAGTTCCTCAAGTAGACCTCTTTGCATCCTCTCTGAACAATCAACTGGCAAGATTCTGTTCCAGGACTTCATGCAAGAAGGCCTGAAAGACAGATGTATTTTCTTTTCCTTGGACAGGAATGTTCGTATATGCGTTTTCACCCTTTACACTCATTTTCAGGGTACTTCTGAAGATTCAGAAGGAATCCACCAAGATCATAGTGGTGACTCCCTTCTGACCCAGGCAACTGTGTGTCTCACTTCTTTTGGAAATGGGGCAGTTACCATAAGCCTCCTCACAGACTGGATCTATTCACACAAGAACATGGGTGTCTGATACACCCTAACATCAATCAACTTCAGTTGACTGCCTAGATGATAGGGTCTTAATTCCTTTTAGACACCTGTGTGCTGAGGATTTGAAGAAGGTACTCATGAAGCAAGAAAGCCTACAACTAGAAAATCATATACGAAAAGGTTTACTAGTTGGTGCCAACAATTTAAGCGGTACCCATTCAGGGATAGTTGTTCTCAATTTTTACAATATTTGTGTGAATTACTATCCTATGGCCTTTCTTATTCCTCTATCAAGTTTCATTTATCGGACATTTCAGCATGTCTATATATGGATCCTCCTCTTTCAATGCAGTGTCATGTAAAAATGTGTTTTGCATATAGGCCTCCAAGAAAACCAGTGGCTCCTCCTTGGGATCATAATTTTGTGTTGGAGAAGCTAACACTTGCTCCATTTGAACCAGCTAAACTGGTTTAGTTGAGGTTCTTAATATGGAAGACAGATTTACTGATTTCTTTGACCTCAGCAAGAAGAATATCTGAGTTGTAAGCTCTTATGGCGAGTCAACCCTATCTAATTTCAGCAGGGACATTTGAGAACTAATCCTTCTTTTATGCCTAAAGTGGTATTCCAGATTACTTTAAGCCAAACTATCCTTCTCCATATTTTCTTTTCTGAAACTGAAAATGAGGGAGAAGGGATACTCCAGACCATGGATGTCCACAGACAACTCAGGTACTATATTGACAGAATTGAATCTTTCGGATATTAGGATCAATTGTTCAATGCCTGGGAAGATAATAAGGGACAGGCTGTATCAAAACAGACTATTTCTAAATGGTTGTCAAAAATTATTATCTTTTGTTATACTCACAATAACAAAATTGTTCCAGGGAGGGTCAAGGCCCACTCTACCAGGGCCTTGGGTTCATCTATGACTTTTTGGCAAGGGTTGTATTTTTGAAGTTTTCTAGAAGCTGCTACTTGGTTCTCTGATCATACTTTTACAAATATGTATTTCACCATAAGCTTTATTCTTTCTCTAGGCCCAGGCCAGGCTTTGTTAGGGCCATTCTCAAGGGGCTTCTGAACTCCTCTCCTTCTACCTCCCAAATGTAGTAAGGTAGGGAATCTACCCATATAGCTATGACTGCTGCAGCAGTGATCAATATGATGTACATAGTACAGTTATGTAAGTAAAGTTACCATAAAACATGTTAGAATGATTACTGCTGCAGTAACCACTCCCTCCACCCCCCCTTGTTTTTGATGACTTTTTTTATGCAAGGGTGTGGACATTTATTTTTTGTTGTTCCTAGAATTGTTCTTTCAGGGTCACCCTCCCTCTCTCTCTCTGTTGACAGGAAAGCTCTCAAGAGCTCCTCTTTTAGTCAGCTCAGCTTGAGTTGCCTGACAGTCTGGGCATGTGGAAGGTGACCTGATACTTTGGACACTGGCCAGCTGTTATATTCTTGGCAGGATGCAACCCATATAGCTAAGGCTAGTGCCTCAGGGATCATTTGAACATGTACTGTTATGTTAATATTCACTTACACAACTGTACTTTTTGTGCTCTCCACTTTACGTTGATCAACAGGTTCTTCAACCACTGCTCACTTTCATCCAACAGAGTGGCATCATTTGCATATATGAGGTTGTCAATATTTCTCCCAGCAATCTTGATATTAGCAAATGATTAATCTAACCCAGAACTTCACATGATATATTCACTGCATAAATTAAATAATAAGGGTGGAAATTTACAGCCTTGTCACACTTGTTTATCCATCTTGAAACAGTTGTTTCATACTCGATTCAAACTGTTGCTTCTGTGTCTATATATCCTCCAAGACTGTCCACAGTTTGTTATGGTCCACACAGTAAAGGGCTTTAAAGTTGTGAATAAGAGGAAGGACATATTTCATAGAACTCCCACGCTTTCTTTATTATCCAGCAGATGTTCACAATTTGATTTGTGTTGCCTTTTCACCTTAGAATACCATATTGTACAGCTGGCAGTTCTTGCCCTGTGTATTGCTGGAACTTAAGTTGAAGAATCTTGAACCCTTCCTTGGTAGCAAGCAAAACATGTACAACTGTTTGATTATTTGATCACTCTTTAGCATTGCCCTTTTTGGGTTTAGAATATAAATTGACATTTCCAGTCCAATGGCCACTGCTGTATTTTCCAGCTTTGCTGGCAAATTATGAGTAACTCTGTAACACATTATCATTTTACAGGACTTAAACAAATGAGCTGGAATTCGGTCCTTTACTGTAGAATTGTTATTACCAAGGCTTTCTAGCATCCAAATTCTAAACACCCTTCCTCTTGACAATGCTATAGACTACTTCAGCTCTGTCTTCATAGACACTCTAAACTCCCTAGCCCCTCAAAGATACAAAAGGATAAAAACTAATACAGTTCCCTGGCTATCTAAAGATACAAAACAAATTATGCACCAAAGGGACAAACTATGGAAGCTTTACCAAAACAATAAACTGCTCAATACCTTGCTCCAATACAAACAGCTCCGTAACCTTGCTAAACAACTAATCACCAAGGACAAAAAATCCTGCTATATCAAGCTCTAGTCCAGTAACAATAAAAACCCCAAGCAGTTCTGGAAATCAATAAATTCACTCCTCAATCCAGGATTCAAGAATAATCCCTGCCCTGACTCAAACAAATTTGACCTTGAACTAGGCTCTGAATTTCACTCATTTTTCATAGAAACTATTTCTGACCTGACCAAGACTTTTCCCAACAATAACCCACCTGCCCCTCACTCTTCAACATCTAACTCCCCTAATAACCCTCCCCTTATGTTCAAGCTCAAATCTGTCTCTACTAACTTTATAAAAAGACTTCTGTCCAAACTTAAACCTTGCTGTAATGCTCCTGACAGTATTCCCTCCTCCTTCCTAAAATGTTCTGCTGATGGTATAGCTCTCCCAATTAGCATCATAATTAACAGATGTATAAAGGAATCATACATCCCCAAACTTTGGTGCTCAGCTTATATTCTTCCTCTTCATAAAGGAGGCAAAAAACACCAGCATCTCAAACTTCTGCCCTATTGCTCTGCTCTCACCAATCTCCAAAATCCTAGAAAAGTGCATCTGTCTCCAACTTTTGCCTTTCCTGACCCAAAACAATCTTCTTACACCTACCCAACATGGCTTCCACCCAGGCCATAGCACTATAACCGCTCTACTCTCTTTCCTTGAAACTGGCAATCAAGCCCGAGATTCAGGAAACTTAGTTTCTACTGTTTTATTCGATCTGTCTAAAGCCTTTGATATTGTTTAACCAGGAAACCAAAACCAAATTAGATCCGAACCAGACCAAGAACAAAATGATGTATCCAAAGGCTCAACAGGAACAAAAAATTAAAAATGACTTAAATAAAACTATGTTTTAATGAAATGATAAGCCTTGAATTTTTAATCATGGTTCATCTTGAAAAAGCCTGGTATGCCTCCAGGCGAAAGCGCTTGATGTGGAATTTTTATCATTTCATTAAAACAGTGTTTTATTTAAGTCATTTTGAATTTTTTGTTCCTGTTGAGCCTTTGGATACATCATTTTGTCTTTGATATTGTTTCCCACAAGCACCTTCTCTGTCATCTCTCAAACCTTAATCTCTCACATAATGCTTTATACTGGTTCTCCAGCTATCTATCAGACAGATCACAGGCAGTCAAATGGAAGAACTCCATCTCTTCCTTCCTACCTACCCCAACTGGCGTACCACAGGGATCCATCCTTGGGCCTATGCTTTTTAACATCTTCATCAATAACTTTCACACTGCTATTCCTGATGCTAAAATCATTCAATATGCAGATGATTCAACCTTAGTCTGCTCTGCCTCAAACCTCTCTGAATTGCTGACCAAAACCCAAACTGATTTTTCTACAACCGAAAACTGGAAGCACCAAAACCACCTCTCTCTCAATGTAAATAAATCAAAAATTCTACTTTTCCCTCCCACAAAGACATACTCCTATGACAAAAATGCTTTCAAAGTCCTTAGTCAAACCAACTCACCTATAGAAGTGGTTCCTTCTGCTAAACTGCTTGGCATTACTATTGATGAACAACTCAAATTCGATATCCATATTCAACAAAATATTAAGAAAACCCACCAAAAGCTAGGTATGCTGTACAGGAACAATCACTTTCTCTCCTACTCTACTAGGCATACTCTGACCACTACTTATCTACTGCCTTCCTTATTATATGGAGCCCCTCTCTTAACTAACCTGTCTTCCTCTATCACCTCCAAACTAGAAAATTGCTACAATAAAATCCCTAAATTTGCCACCAAATCCAAAACTTCTAGCCATCATTGCCTTACCCTATGATCCCTGAATTGGCTTGAACTCTCAAACTACTCAGACCTCCTCCAACTCACCACTGCACACAGACTTGTATTTCACCCAACAAAATGTCCAGCTCTAACAAATATCCTTCCCCCTTATACCCCCAACAGAACTCTCAGATCTGAACATCAAAACCTAGTTGCTATCCACAAACCCAAATGTCCAGCTAGCCAACTTCTCCTCTGTGTCTCACTAGGCAAAAAATGGAATTCTCTTCCTTCCTCTCTAAGAACCATACCAAACTCAGAAAACTTCAAAACCCAGCTTTTCAAACACCTGTCCACTAAATGGAAATGTACCTGCCTTCACCCCACCTAATCATTCCAAGTATATTGTCCCCAGGGGATTCTCTCTCAGGTTCCTAAGCTCTCTATAATCTCCCATAGCTAATTTCCTATGAGTGTATCTAAGGTTCATAGGTTCATAGGTTCATAGATTCATAGGTTCATAGATTAGGTTCATAGGTTCATAGATTAGCTCTCTTCATCTCTTATAGCTACTTATCACATTACTCAACTTTGTAAATATTGTAAATAGCTTCCTACTTTAAAAGTGTGCATGTAAAGTGCATCCACATTTACTTAAATGTTTGCATGTAAACTGTTTTCACACCAAATACATAAGAGTGTTTGCTCAAATTAAACTGTATAACCCATAAGACCACCCACAAAGAATTTTGTTGACTATGCGTGTCACTGAATGTACTTATTAGTAACTGTATTATATAATGTAAGTTTTACACTTTTGTATATTTGTATTCTCAACTGTATAATGTATCTTGGAGCTTTTCCCCCCGGCATCCACTGAAAATGGATCATTTAGGCCCAGTGGACTTCCCGGGTAATCAAACTGGAAATAAAATAAAAATAATAAATAAATATACCGTCATATGCATCAGTGATGTTACAGTCTTTTTAACAGTTCTGTACATTTCTGCCAACTCTTCTTAATATTTTTTTGTATTTGGTAGGTCCAAGCCATCTTTACCTTTTAAAATACCAATTCTATCTAGAAGTTTCCTCTTATATCACAATTTTTAAAAGCTTTCTTATCTTTCTTATTTGATCAGCTTCTTCCTGTTCTTTGCACTGCTCAGTTAAATATACTCCCTGAAATCTGCTTTCAGTTTGACATATTTTCTATATCCTCACTGCCTTTTGTTCTCCTTTTTTCTTTAGCCAATCCCAAAGCCTCTGCAGAAGCTATTTTGCTTTATTAATCTTTCCACATGGAATATTTTTATTACAACTTTCTGGATAGTATCACAAACTTCTGTTCATAGTTCTTCAGACAGTGTCCAGCAGGTCAAATCCCCTAAATGTCTTCTTCACCTCTACAAAATCTTCACATGGAATATTACTGAGCCTGTATTGAGCTGACCAGGAGGAATTTCTTGTTTTCTTTAATCTGATTTTTCATTTTGTGACAAGGGGCTGTGTGTGCCTTTTTATTGACTTCTGCTATTTTAATATATTGTCTGTACAGTTGACAGCAGCCTACAAAATGTAGAAGGATGACAGCTTGTGCACTTGTTCTTTGCTCATGGATATATTGGTATAAGTCATCATTGTTACAGTGAGGCTGATGCTGTGCTTTCTACCTTCTGTATTACCACTGTTTGACCATGTTGCTGGTGTTTATGTTTAACTCCTTGGCCACAAGATATTTTTCTCCCCAAATTTATGTTCTGGACTTTGGTAGCTGTACATGTGGTTGGACACCAATTCATTCCACTGCATACAGACTTGCAGCTAGTATTTTTCCTTTATAACTATGCTCTTTACATGTTGTGTGAATGTGTGCCTATGGGAATAAGGATGCCATTAACATGTTGCTGCTTTCTGTTGTATCTCCCCCTATATATAGTAATGTTTTTTGGCTTTTCCCAGTTAGCGGAACTCTGGTCCGCTAATGATTGGCAGTGGATTTTTTACGGTGCCGAGTTGCCAGCCCGATGCCCGACCTTCAAAGAAGGCACACCCATTCACGCAAACACCTACCTGCATGTCTTTAATATCACTATATATGCTAAGGGATATACACTGGTGTCATGATTCAGAGATGCAGGTTTCCTTTTGCTCCTGGCAGCACAGAACTTGGGTGTTGCACACTTTCTTTGACAGTTCAGTTATGGACATTAATGGGGTTGCTATTGTAAACACAGATGTACATTGATACTGGGACACTGTGTTTGCTCTATATGATGCTGAACATGTAAGTTTTGAACCCACTGCCTTAGTTTATCTCTACTTGTTTATGCTAGATCTTAAGCTCATTGTGCATATTTAGTGTCAGTGTACATCAACCATCCTGCAGGCAGGCTTGCAGATCCCATCTGCTCTGTTCTCACTGCCATTTGGATCAGCATGCAATGAAACAGCATGTGTATATTAAACCTGGCATGTAGGTGTGCAAAGATGTCTCAGGTGATGGAGCCCTTGCAATGTTGCGCTGCTTCTGGTGCCATGTCCTCTGTGGGTAAATGGGTGAGTGCATTATGTAAATATGGAAGAGATTGTTTTATGCTTTCAAATACTGGCGACAGTATTCTGTATACCATATGCATTCCCCCAGCATAGTACTTGACGTGAATTGACTTTGCAGATACAGGAAAGCTGGAAGCCTGTATCCAGTGAATTATTGCTGAACTACCTGCAAGGGCAGGGCTGGTACCAGGTAGAGTCCTGTAGTAGGTACTGTTGGATACAGGGTTGCTGGAGAGAGCAGAGTACTCCATGAAGAATGCATCTGGTTACTAGAACACTAACATATGTAAATGCTGAAAAAATATTGAAAAACTAAACTCCCTACTTCCAAGATGGCTGCACATTGGGTAGCAGCTTATTTTTAGCTCTCTCACTGTAAAAACAGAAACTCCACAGAGAAGGCCAGTAGACTTTTGTTTAGGGGTAAATTTCAGTAAATGGCTAGTAAGTGCACTGCCTGGATGTGAGGAATAAAGAAATACAGAAGACCTGGAAAAAATCAGCTACAAAATGTGAGGAAGAAACACTGACTGGGGAAAGTTCTGCAGCTGTTCAGCAAAAAGCAATGCAACCTTTAGACATGACTTTCAGTGACCTACAGGAAGATATAAGACAACTGCATACAGACCTGGTTAAAATAAACAAAACACTGATGGAGTATATCAACACAAACAGCAAAAGGCAGGAAAAATTGAAGAAACTTTAAACAGATATTCAAATGAGATGATAAAGCTGCAAAAATGAGAGGGTGAAATAAAGAAAAGATTGGCTGAATATGAGCCTAATCAGGAAGCGATGTTTCAAAAAATAATAGAATTAGAAGACAGAGCATGTAAGGAAAACCTGATATTTTCAGATATATTAGAGAAACTGGAAGACACAGACTGCATTAATGTTATGAAAGCACAAATAAGCAACTGGGCTGGTATTCCACAGCAGGAATTGTTAGTTGAAAATGCAGAAAGCAACCTAGATCTTTAATAGTAAAGATGCAATCCTACCAGCAGAAGGAATCAAGTCTGACAAAATTGTGGCAAAAGGACAAAGTGCTAAAATTAGGAAACAGCAGAGTGCTTGTGGAGAATGATTACTCATTGTACACCAGACAGAAGAGGAGCAAATTTATTCCACTATTCAGGGAATGTTGAGATGCAGGCATAAGATTCAAATTGCTGTACCAAGCTGTCTTCAAGATATTCTTCCCTGCAGAGACAAAATAATTTTTTGATGAAGTTACATGCTAAGGAGGAAATACAAAAGTTTGTCCAACAAAAAGTAAGCTATGAAACAGAAGGAGATTCTGCTTCTTGTTCTTCTGGTAATAAATAATATAGAGGGACTGTACCTGTGAAATCTTTTCAAAATTTTTAATGTAAAATGTTGGAGAGAATGAAGGGAGCAATACAGCTGACTAGAAGAATTGAGAGTACCTTGGGAATGAAGCAGAGACATGATTACAGAGATGAACATTAATAAAACCAGTTACTTATTATAGGATTACAATACAATAGTTATATTTGTGAAATATGACAGAACAAGAAAATTTGTTGGACTTGTGGGAGACTTTAAAGCATATGCCCTACTTCATGGCATTAATGTCTGGAAAAGTGCTTTGAGGAGGGGAAGAGGAGTGAGAAGGTTAA
Organism: Protopterus annectens; assembly: GCF_019279795.1. Taxonomy (NCBI): domain Eukaryota; kingdom Metazoa; phylum Chordata; order Ceratodontiformes; family Protopteridae; genus Protopterus; species Protopterus annectens. The sequence continues at coordinate 889,394,129 of NC_056743.1, read as the reverse complement.
CTGTAAGTAATGATTTTTTTCTTAAATAGTACAAATTTTGTGGCATGTGGATTTCTTTACATGCTATAAAGTAAATTTTTTCAGTTATTTTTAAGTGTAATGGGGATTGTAAACAGTTACTGCTGTTCTTTCTTTCTTTTTTCTTTCTCCCTTCTTCTTCTCCATATTTCTCTTGTTCAGTTTTAAGAAATGTACTCATTGCAATGTATAAAGAACGCCTGGTGATAAAAGAAAAAAGAATGTGTTTTTTCTTATTCTTGCATGGGGAAATGACTGGATTAAAGACCTTAGACTGATTTAGTAACAAGTTTTAAGAGAGAGAAAGTAAATGAAAAAAAAAACATTGAATATTATGAGGCTTTTTTCTAGCAAATGCATGTATGCTCAGTAACAGTTCTGCAGCTAGCCTTCATGTTTCCATGGGAACAATCTAATAAAGAGAAACTTGTTGCCTGGTTTTCTTATCTCCAGAGAGACAATCTGCTAAAGAGAAACTGTCTACAGTCTGGTGGAGAGTGATGGGTTAAGGGAAAAAAAAGAAAAGAGAAATTGGCTAGGAGATAATGTTCTCTGAAAATATTCAGGGGTTTTCCCACAGTAGATAACATTAATGTTAAGAGCACATATACCACCTGGATTGAATGGTACTTTTACTTTAAAACCCATGCTTAAATGTTTACACAAACAAGTATAACTGGTTGATTAAATTCCTGTTATGTGTTTTATGAGTTGTTTTTAAATATGCTTTCTACTTTTATGGTTTTATCCATTGCCCGAAGAAGCCTGTTGGCAAAAGTTTGACTTGAACATTAAAGAGATGTGTTCTCCTGTGGACTCCAGTGGTTTTATTTGTTTTAAATTTTGGCTTTTGGACTGAGCTGCTGGATTTATAACTATTCACTGCTGTGGTTTTCCCACATTCTCCGAAATCATTCAGGGGTTTTCCCAGCTGGGAGAGCTATAAAGATAAGACAAAACCAATCATCACTTAGTAGAAGCACAGGTTGCACCATGAGTTTGAGCATGAATTACCTTTCTTTTAGGTTAACTCAAATCTGTCACTCTGGCTGTCAGTTTGGGACTTTTGTTCCTATTAGGAGGGTAAACCTTAAATATTTGAAGGTGTACATAGTTTTGTGTGTTAGTATTAAGTTAATAGGTTTTAGGGGGCATTGGGGTGTGTTTGTTTTTTTTGTTTGGGGGTTTTCAATAAAGTAAAATGTTTTATAAGATGTGACATAGGCTCATATGTATATGACAAGAAACAACTGTATAAAAGTTCAACCTTCCAAATGGTGCATGCATATAATACAAAATTTGGAACTAGACATTTAACAAAAAAGGTGTCATACATAAAAAGTGAGAACAATAACTTTATGATACAATGATGCTTTCTTTAATGTCTTTAAATGTAAACATCCTCACAGATAAATACAAACAAAAGTGCAAATAGCTGTGTTACAGGAGACACACTTAGAAAGGACTGAACATGTGAATTTGATAAAGAAAGGTTTTCAGGATGGTTATTCAGTGCAGTGGAATACCTGGACAAAGCAAAAAATGGAGTACTTATATTAATTGCAATAATAGCTCCAATAGTGATAGAAGAAGATAAAAACATAATAATGGCAGATTTGTAGTGCTAAAGGGCTACTGGCAAGGGAGGAGGATTACATTGGCATGTATTTGCATTCCACCTAAAACTGCTATAATGGAGCTTAAGAAAATTCTGGCAGAAATAATCAGTTTTCTACAAGGAATATTACTTATAGTGTGGACTGAAATTTGATTTGCAGCAGTGAAGATGTGTCTGCGTGGCCCAGAAGAGAAAATATAACAAAGATTTCTGAAGAAATTTATGAAAATATTTGGCATGGAAGATGCGAATTCAGTAATAGGAGTTCAGAATGAATTTACACATTATTCCCCAAGATATAAAAACTGGGCTATGCTAGTCAGAATTTACATTTCAGAGGAACATGTACATTTAATTGAAGGTCTTGGTACCCACCCAATAAGTGCCAATAATAGCTAAAATAAAAACACATAGTAATGAAATAAAAATGAGACACTGGCACTTTCCCACTTATCTGTTGAAAAGAGAGGAATTTAAGGAATGGGTAGTGGAGATTATTCAAGAGCTGTTAGAGAGGATACATACCTACATACATACATACAAATATTTCACACACAGGCATTAAGGCCCTTCTAGCTTGCCAGTATACTAAAACACTTGCTCCCATAATGTGTCCAGGCTGTTCTTAAAACTATCTAAGCTAGTACTTGCTTTAATGTAATTTGGTAGTCTGTTCCATGCATCAGCTACCCTGTTAGAGAACCAATTAGTACACTTCTCATTCCTATAGAATATTCTACATAGGTTGTCTGTTGATTATCAAGTACTTTTTGATAACCTCAAACATTCCCATTGATAGTTGTGTCTAAATGCCCCATATACCTGAATAAGATCTCCTCTTAGATATCTGTAAGAGACACTGTACAAGTTCAGATATTTTAGATTTTCATAATAACTTAAATTTTCACATCCATGGATTCCCCTTGGTATATTTCTGCTGTACTCTTTCCAGTTTACTCATGCCTGTTTTCTTACAAGATTTCCATATTGCTATTCCATACTCAAGTTTGGGTCTAATGTAACTAACAAACAATGACTTCATTATTTTTGATTTCCTAGACTTTATAAATCTTTTTATACAGCTAATATTTCTATCACTATCATTATCCAATTGGTTGATATGATTAGAAAAACTCATAGCTGAATCTAGCTATATACCCAAGTCCTTAAATGAGTCTACAGTTTCAATCACTGTGTGCTGTATTAAATATTCACCTTTCAATTTATGTATCCCAAATCTCATATGCTTAGTTTTTCATGTATTTATAGGCATATTATTCTCCTGTGCCCAAATGGTCAATCTAGTCAAGTTATTTTGCAGACATGCGTTATCTGTAACACGTAATCAATTTACCCAATTTCAGGTCATCTGCATATTGACACCACAGATGAAAAAGTTAGGTCTGAAAGATACAATCTAAACAAGTAAAGGCCTAGGACAGAGCCCTGTGGGACACATTGACTGTAACCAAGGATTTCACCTGTCCAGTTGCTGTATGATACTTGCCATGTCCTGTTTGTAAGCCATGCAGCTATCCATCTTATCAAGAGTACATCAATACCCAGTTGTACTAATTTATTGATCAGTGTTTTGTGTATGACCCTGTCAAATGCTGAAGACATAAATTACATCACAGCACAATTTTTCATTCATAGCTATTACTTTCTCCATTATTTTTCTACAACATGAAAGTAGACTTAAGAGTCTATATGACTCTGGGTTTATCTTACTCCCCTTCCCCTTAAAGACAGGTTGAATAAGCTCATGTCTCCAATCTTGAAGAATCTCCTCATATTTATAAGACCAAGTGAATAGATATAATGTTACATTAAGTTCTTGCTGAAGTGTTCTCAGGTCATTGTTATTATTTCCATATCCTCCTGTGCTTTGTTTGCATCCAATTTGCAGAATTCTCTTTCAATAAAATCTAATTTGATTCCAGTATCTGGGGTTTCCTGGATGTCACTAGGACAACATAATCAACCCTTTTGTGGAGCCAAACTGTTGTTTTGCATAAGATTTTGTAAATATACTTATAATTTGTTGTGTCTGAGAATAAATTTTAGAATCTGCACACAGTTTATCAATTTGTGTGTCTTTACTCCTTCCACATCTTATATATCTAGAAAAAGGTTTCCTATTATGCTCAATATCTTTATATAAATCTTCTTCAAATTTTTCTTGATCTTCTCTCACACTATACTTAACCTGTTTGTCCAACTTATTTCAGTTTTCAGAGTTGAAGTTTGACCTCTCTTCTATTTCTTATTTTTTTTGTCTCTCACCTTAATCAGATATCTTGTTTTTATGAAAATATATCCCCCTGACGTTGTATGCTTAGACCCTGACGTTAAACATTTTTTTTTAATTTTTGGACTTAATTTCTCTTTTAAAACTTTCCACATTCCATCTGCAATTTTTCCACTGAACACCTCACTCCAGTTAGTTTTACATAGTGACTGTTTTGCTTCCATATAATCTGTAATTAACCTTCTGTGCATTGGTTTAGATTTGTTTCGCAGAATTATCTAGCAACAAATTAACTTTTATAACTTCTTTTTCTGAAAATATAGCTAGGGAGTGGGATAAAATTAAGGTGTAGTTTAAAAATAGGGTGGAAATAAGAGAAACAGGGCTATGGTTAAGAAGTAACAAGAATTATTTATAGGGACTGACAAATGGTAAAGTATTGCAGAACAGGGAGAATCTCACAAAAGAAGAAGAGGATCAAATGTAGACTACTAGGCAGGAAATAAGGGATTACCTTGATAATATGCACAAGCTTAGAAAGATTGCTGTTAAACAACTGTTTTTTGATAATAACACTAGAGCACAAAAACTTTTAGCAGAATAACTCAGGCAACAGATACTAGAAAGGGCTGTCACCAAAACTAGGGAGCCTATAACAAAGAAGGTAACAAGAGATCCTGTAGAAGCATTAGAACTATTGCAGAAATTCTATGAGTCTCTATAAAGCAGAGAAATATGAAAATCAAGAAAAGATACAAACAGAAATGTTTATGGAAGAGTTATATATGCCAACTTTAGAGGTAGATGAGGTTCAATTACTAACAGGATAGGAGGTGATGAGATAAAAATTGTAATGTATAACTAATCTACAGGAAAATTCCCAGGAATAGATGGTATTCCTGTGGAAGTTTGGAAGTTAGGAGGAAAAAAACAATAAAGATCTGGAAGGTTTTGTTTAACAGTGTCTTAAGAGGAGGAGAAGTACCACTGTTCTGGAAGAAAGCAGTGGTATCTGTAATACCTAAAGAGGGTAAAGATCCATCAGATCCAGCTTCATACAGGCCCATTTCAATAGTAAACCATGGTTATAGTGTTCATGCCTATAATGGCTAAAAGAATGCCAAAAGTAATGCCAAAACTGATGATAGATATGGATCAATGTGGTTTTGTGGAGGGGAGACAAATGGTTTACCTTTACATGTGCATAATGCACATGTGTGAAATACAAAAGTCTGAAAGGACTTTTTCAAGTTTTCAGAAGGCCGAAAACAAAATGCATCGAATGTGCAATGAGCGAATGCACAGTAACGTTCGCTCAATGCAGATTCGGAATTTTTGGTGCAAGGTGCACTATAGTGGAGATCGGGAAGTGGACCCTTTCCCCACTGTAGTATGACCTCAGAGTTAGAATAATAAAGTAGGGGGATGTGGGGGGTGCAGGGGGACACAGCCCCCTGCATTACACTTTGTCTTTGAATTAAAGTTCGAAAAATCAGTGAATCTGGTTTTCAATTTGCTGATTTTTGAACTTCGGTGCAGATCGGAATGATGATTTTTGTCAATCCGGTTCACACAAAGGGCCGTTCGGCAGGTTGATTTTCAACCTTTCAAAGGTAAACCGAGACAAACATATGATTACATTAGCAGAACATTGATGATCCAGAGGGAAGCAGAATGCAAGAAAATACCATTGCTGTTGGTGGGTCTTGATGCAGAGAAAGCATTCGACAAAGTAAGCTGGGACTTTATAAGCAGGGCAATGGAAGCATTTGCATTTCCTGAAAAATTATAAGGTTGATTAGGAGAATATATGAGGGATTGGAGGCGAAAATTAAAATGGGTGGGGTCCTCTCTGATAACTTCTGCTTGAGCAGAGGAACCAGGCAGGGGTGTCTTCTTTCCCCTTTATTATTTGGATTATATTTAGAACCACTGGCAAAGAAAATAAGGGATTCAGAAATTCAAGGATATAATTGGTATGGTAGTCAAGAAAAGCTGGCTTTATTCACAGATGACATTATTTTGTATCTGACAAAACCAGAAAAAGACATTACAGTGTTGTGGAACATTTTGAGACAGTAACAAATCTTTTCAGAATACAAAATTAATGAAGCTAAATCAAAGGCAATAGCTGTAAAATATGTACCCACACATAAACTGGTTCAGGAATATCAATATTTATGTGGTCATGATAAAATGAAATGTTTAGGAGTATGGATTAAAAACAATTCTAGTGTGGCGGCTAAGGAAATGGGAAAAAGACTAAACAAAAGATAATACAAAAACTGAGAAAATGAAAGATACAAGGAGTTAAAATGTTTTTAATCCCATTAGTCTTATACACAGGTCAGGCATATTTTTATCAACCAGAGGAGAAGTTGTGGGCTGTCATTAATAAAGAGCTGAAGGGCTTTATCTGGGAGGGGAAGATGGCAAGAGTCAGGTAGGATAAGCTAATACTTCCAGTAGAACAGGGAGGATTGGGATTGCCCAATTTGAAGGGGTATTTCAGAGCTACACAGTTATGACTCTTACACATAGCACAAGCAGAAAACTATAATTCAAAGTGGAAAGGGATGATGAAACAAGGGGGAAGTTCAAGAAACAAGGAGAGACTGGGACTTTGGATGCAGGCCTCTAAGGAAAATAATAATAATCATGCAGAATATTATATCCATAAAGTAACAAAGTATTTTAAGAACTAAACCAACAAAGAAATGGAGAAAGGAGATTCTACCAATAGGGATGACTGCAATTAGGGATACAGACAATAGGCAAAAGGGGGCCAGAATTTATTGGAGAAACTGGCAAAGGAATCAAGGTATTGGGAGCAAATAACTAGAGAGGGAACGATAACAAAATGGGAAGATGCCAAGAATTTGTTTGGACTGCAGGTTAGACATCACATTTCTTATCTGGGATTGCTATCAGAGTAAAGGCAAAGAGAAAGAAATAGGGAGTCCTAAATGAAAGACTAGCACTGGTATAGTTTTTAGCAGAATACAGAACAGAAGCTGCCATTAAAAATGGAATAATTAGTAGAGCATATAAAATATTACATGATAACTATAAGAATCAATCATAAGAGGTTAGAAAGGGTTGGGAAGAGAGACTGGATAATCAATTCAGAAAGAAACATTTGCATGGTTTTGCGCCAGTATACAACTCAGCACAGCTCCTCGTGGTGTCCTGCAGAGTGATACAGGCAACAGAGATACCCAAGAGAGACTTTTCCTGATCTAAGTATTTTTTTTCTGTTTGTTTTTGTTCCGACTGCCTTTTCCTGCCTAAAAAGCGAGTTTCAAATTGCTCTGTGCTTTTAAAAGTTTAAATTGCATTGCCTTTCTGCATTTTACAGTTTTTGCACTTGTTTTTTTATAATTTTTAGTCATTTTTGTATTGTATAACTGTTGTAGGCTACACACTAAAGTGTGCTAGCCTGTTTATAGCATTTACAGTGTATTCTGTGTGTTTTTCTGCTGTTCCCTGAAAAAAAGAAAAAAAAACAAAAAAATATTCTCTTTTCCTGCCTTTGCTGAACTAGATCAGTCCAGATTTCAGGCTTTGCTGAATTCCAGATTGTGGTATAGTTTCCTGTGTTGCCCATATCCTTACTTGGATAGGAGGAAGCTTCTCTGTTCACCAGTCAGAGTGGAGAGCTTTGAGCAGCCTATCTGTCCCTGGAGGAGTGGTCTCAGCCCTGAAACTAGTAGCTTATTGGCTGTTTTGAGTCAATTCCTATCTCTTTTAGTTTCCCTGCTTTAAAACCCGCATTTGCGTGGTTTTGCACGATTTTGCGCATAGCGCAGCATTGGGCAGCACAGCTTAATCAGGTTTAAACTATTCCCGGCTCCACAAAGTCTGCTCTTCACTTTTTTCCTTAGAACTGATCTAAATCTCAAAGTAAGCACTCTATCTTCATCCTAAAACCCTGCACTTGCTCTTATAAGTAATCTTATAAGTAAACACTAATAAACTAAAGCACTACACCCTCTTATACTCCTTTAAGTACTTGGCTCCCTATTGGTCCTTTCTGATCAGTCAAAAAGTAGTTTCTTATACTATTCTGGAATGTCCAAAAATCAGTTTCGGGTTTACTCTCCAGTCCAGCTGGTGAATCTGGGAATCTTGAGGCAATGTTACAATTGCCTTATGTACACAGACCACTCTCTCCTCCTCCCTACAAGCTCAAATATATGTGAGAGATGCAACTGTATAGCCAAACTGGAGGCTGAGCTCTCTCAACCCAGTACTGGCTCAGTCAGTCAGGAGGAGAAGGGAACCACACACACCACAATTCCAGTCTCACATAGACCTACCGCATCAGCAAACCAAACACATAAACACACAAAAACATACTCGGAGGCTCTAAATAAAAATCTGCCTAAGCAGCAGAGACCACCAAAAGCAGACATCCAAGACATTCAAGCAAACCCTATACCAACACCCACGTATCACATAGTTCACAAAGTCAGTGTGCCACACAGTCACAGCCCTTAAGGCTAAACAACACACCAAATACACTTGTAATAGGTGACTCTATTGTCAGACACACTGACGTCCCACTCACCAGACTGAACAAGGAGAAGGTCACTGTAAGCTACCTGTCGGGTGCCAGGATCCGCCACATAATGCATGCATTCAGGTCACTCCAAAGCAAGTACAAGTATGACTCCGTCATTGTCCATGCGGGTGTGAATGACCTGAGACGTACCTCCCTGGACTACATGAAAAGAGACATAGAGGAGCTCTCTGATCATGTAGCCCAGGCCGGTATGACCCTGACCTTGAGTAGCATCTTTCCCTCACCAAAAATGATACCACAATATAAAGGCAAAATGATCAATTTTAACAATTGGCTAAAGTATTGGTGTCATTTAAAGGGGATCCAGTGTCTGTCAGCCTTGGATGACATGCTCGACAAGCCACGTTGCTTCGCTAGGGATGGCTTGCACCTGTCACCCCTGGGCTTTTGAATACTGGCTAAGGCTCTTGCCACCCCCATAGTGCCTTTTTTACCCAAGGCTCAAAAGACAAACCCACCTCCATAGACAACACAATGAAAAAAAAATAAGGGTAATATGCTCAATGCCAGAAGTCTAAACCTCAAGATGCAAGCACTCGAGGCTCTCCTCAGTATGGAGAATATCAACATCTGTGCAGTTACAGAAACCTGGTTCAAGGCTCCCGAAAGCACACCAGCACTACCAGGTTATACTTCATACCATGCTTTTTGGCCACAAAACTCGGACCGAACCACAAAAGGAGGGGGAGTATCCATATACATCAAAGATACCCACAACTCCAGGTTAGTAGCACTGCACGAATAATCGGAGACCATTCATGTGCAACTAACAGTGGGAAAAACTGCCTTTCAGTTTGTAGCCTGCTACAGACCACCCTCCCAAATTCAGGAACCCCACTCGGCTTTCCCGAGAACACTGGAGAATATGAAGGTCTCTCCAAACACCATTATATTGGGTGACTTCAACTACCCAAACATTGACTGGGGAAACTACTCAAGCCCCAACACCCTCGCCCAATGGTTCCTAGAATTTATAAACTCAAATGCTATGGAACAGCTGGTCACCACCCCCACAAGAGGGGAAAACATATTGGACCTGGTCATCACCAAAATGGGGACTCTATGTTCCACACCAGAGTTTTACCCCTCATTGGTAAGGTCAGACCATAAATTAATCTCACTGGACATCCATATCCCGTCCCCACCCCCAGCCAAGGAAACCACAGTGAAGAACTTCTCAAAAGCAAACTTCACACTTCTCAAAACTGAGGTGGTATCCTTCAAAGCTCCCGGTCCAGTGGAAAATATGGCTCAAACCGCAGAATCCTTTACAAACACATTCTATGGACACTTACAAGAGTGCATGGATTGTGCTATCCCAAATAAAACCAAAACTCACTCCCCCAAAGGCAGGAGACCTGTCTGGTGGACCCCAGCCATAAATAAGCTATACAACAGAAGGAGGAAGCTACTACATGATAGAGCAAACTCCCAAAAAGGGAAGGCATCTCTGATCAGTACTAGCAAGAAACTACGATCCCTCATAAAATCATCTAAGGCTAGCTTCGAAAGAAAAATTGCACAAGACACTAAAGACAATCATAAGGCCTTCTTTAGTTATGTCAGAAACCTGGGTGGCAACTCACAGATATGCTCTGAGTTAGTGCAAAATGACAAAAAATACACTGAACCCACAGACATTGCCAACATCCTGGCAGACAGGTTCAGTGCAAATCCCCCCCCCCCCCCAAAAGAGCAAATGTCTATCCCAACAGAGTGTAGCCTCCCTGACATCACAGATGAACAGGTGAGAGCTGCCCTCTCCAAAGCAAAAAACACAGCATCAATGGGACCAGACGGTGTCCCGGGCTGCGTCTTACACGAGCTTCAAGAAGAACTTAACCCTCACATAAAGTCACTGTTCAATCTCAGCCTTACTACAGGATATGTACCCAAGGAATGGCGTACAGCAACAGTGGTCCCGCTCCACAAAGGTGGTGCCACAATGGACCCCGGAAACTATCGCCCTATAAGTCTGACTAGCCTGGTCTGCAAAGCTATGGAGCGTATCATCATGGAACTCATAAACAAAGACATTGGGAACCTCCAGACACTGGATCCTACCCAATTTGGCTTTGTTAAGGGCAGATCTTGCCTCTTGAACCTGGTTGACGTCTTTGAAACAGTTACCAGGGCCATAGAAGAAGGGAAGGTAGTCTACACAGCCTACCTGGACCTCGCAAAAGCCTTCGACACAATACCCCACTCGGGCATCATAAATAAGTTCACCAGCTTAAATATCAACCCATATGTCACAAGATGGGTTGCAAACTGGCTCAGGGATAGAACCCACATGGTCAGAATTGCAGGTGCCATGTCAGACTCTAAACCAGTTACAAGTGGCGTCCCACAAGGCTCAGTCCAGGGACCTCTCTTGTTCGGTATATATTTCCTTGAGGTACAGGCTAACACGGGAGGACTATGGCTGACCAAGTTCGCAGATGACTGCAAACTGGATGCCATAATTGACTCTCTGGCTGACACAAGCATCCTCCAAAACGGTCTCACAGAGATGGATAACTGGTGCCAGAGCCATGGCCTAATGCTAAATGCCATAAAATGCATAGTCATCCCCGCTGGGAAAAACAAAGTGCCCACAAATTACCACATAGTTGGTAATCCATTAAGTACAGAAGAAGTAATTAGGGATTTGGGGACCCAAGTAGATAGTAATCTCTCCTTTGACAATCACGTTGCCAAAGTGGTTAGAAAGACCTTCTATATAGCCCACCTTATCACGAAAGGTTTCACATCTAGATCAAGAGAGGTCATTGTGCCCCTCTACTCATCACTCATCAGGCCCATAATTGAATACAATGCCCCATTTGGGATATACCTTACCTGACACCTGCAGCAACTGGAAAGACCCCAAAAGTACCTCACCAAGAGGATCAAGGGACTCAAACAGATGCCCTATGCAGTTCGGCTAAAGAAGCTCCAGCTCTACTCAGTTGCTTACCGCCTACTCAGAGGTGATCTGTGCCTGATATATAAAGCCATGTCCAACCCAGAATTAATGGACATGCTCCACCTCAGGAAATCCAAATTCCTTAGAGCTACACGCTCCAGGGACTTAAACCTCAGCATAGAAATAAATAGGACATGCTGGAGGGACAGATTCATATCCCAGAGACTCCCCTCACTCTGGAACAAAATCCCAGTCCAAGTTAGGCAGGGCCCCTCACTGACCCTCTTCAAGAGAAATCTTGGCGAGTGGATTGGAGATCGTAAGTTTACCCCGGGGATCTCTTCTGTGTCCCTGCTAGACAGAGGCATAGTAAACTAACCTTAAAAGGGCTATCTTCTGTGACCTACTATTCAAAGGCACAGTCTACTAATCTAAAAGGGTGGTGAAAGCCAAACACACTCTGGCTAGGCTTATAAATGCCCTAGGGCAGATAGCCTAGTATCAACCTATGAACCTATGAACCTATGTATGTCTCCCAAATATGCAACAAAATCTAGAAGATTTAGGATTTTTGCCTGGAAATGTTTACATAGATATTTTTATACCCTCAGGCAGACAGTAAGTGTTGGAGGTGTGAAGGGGAAGAAAGAGATAATTGGGAACATATTTTCTGGGAGTGCAGTGAGTAGGCAGACTTTAAGGATTCCCTGCAGGATGCACTGTCAGAGATGCTGGGTGGGCAGATTGGTCTGATGAGGGAGATGATTTTTCTGAGCTATGATACAGAATCAGAATTGCCTAGACATGGTAAGGTCTTGCTGTGTCTAATAATGGTGGCTGCCAAAAAAGCAATTACTAGAAAATGGGAATAAAAATCTAAATCAACTATACTGGAAGTAGTGAATATAGTAACAGAGATAAAACAACTGGAATTGAGTTCTTTAGAAAAGGGTAGGAGCAAACTACATAGGAAAACATGTGAATTGTGGGAACAATACATACAAGGGAGGTCTAAAAGGCAGCAGGACTTAAATGAGCTATGCAATGTCTGAATGAGAAAGATTGGGTAGCTTATAAGTGATGTATAATGTTTGCAGCTGGGAGTGTGTCAGTATGGTTTGTGATATAAAATGCTTGCAACTTAGAATGTGTTGGTGTGCTTTGTTTTCATTTATATAAATATATGATTGACTATGTAGCAAGTGATGGTTTAATAAAGATGGTTCTTGTTTAAAAGAAGGCAGGAATTGAATAATGTATGCAATATTGCTAAGGTTATATGATATATAGCAATACATATGAAGTATAATGTTTGTTATGCTAATATAGTTTGATTACTTTTATATGAATGTAAATTTGCCTGTGTCACAAGTGATAATTCAATAAAGGTGCTTAAAAAGAAAAGCAAAACTCCTTGTAAGTGACATACACACATGGGGGGGGGGTGGTGGTATAATAAAGCTATAAGGATGAAAGCTAACTGACGTGATTCAGATACTCCAGAAACAAAAGTACTGGATGGCTTCCATAGGATCATAGGCAGTTACTAGGCTATTGGCCAGGCAGTCATTTCAAGCCTAGCCATTTCATCCCAGTGTTATACCATAGATACTCTATCAATACCCAGGATTTAGTAGTGAATGCCCATGTCCAGGAGGATTGTGGGCTGTATCCTGGGTAAGAATTTATGATGCCCCATCCACTCATCCAGGTTTCTTTTGAACAGTACACAATTTGGCAGTCTATTCCAAAGATGTGGCAGTCACTGAGAGATAAATCTATCCCTTCCGTATGTCCTATTCAAGTTGCAGGCCATATTTATGTCTCTGGAATGGGTAGCTCTAATCCTGTTTGATTTACGAATGTGGAGCAAATTCATTAGGTTTGGGTCGGATATTGTTCTGTAAGCCAGGCATATGTTTCCCCTAAGAAGTCTATAAGATACTGAGTATACTGACAGGGGCGTTAGTCAGTCTGTGTAAGGCACATGCTGGAGTTCCTTAATCTTCTTAGTTAGAAACCTCTGAGGTCTCTTCAGTTGCTGCAGGTTATTTGTATGGTACATGCTGAAAGGGTTATTATACTTGATTAGTGATGAGGATAGAGGAGTTATAACCTCCTTTGCTCTTGAGGCGATGCCTTTGCTAATCAAGTGTGCTACTTAGAAAGCCTTCCTTACTACAGTAGACACATTGTGGTCAAAGTTAAGGCCGCAGTCTACTTGTGATCCCGGATCTCTTACCACTTTGTAGGTACATAGGGTATTGTTGTTAATCTGACAGTGTGAAGGGGCATTCTTTTTACCAAAGAGAATGATAATGTATTACATTGTATTCAGTTTTAGACCATGAATAATACACTAGTCATTGGTCTGTGTAAGACCAGCCTGAAGTATACTGATGCCATTTGGGGATTCAATAATTGCACCCAGTTTGCAGTCGTTCTTAAACTTGGCCAGCCATATCCCCTTAGTTTTGGCCTGAACTTCTGAGAAGTATATACCAAATAGTAGGGGACCCAGCACTGACCCTCTGGCACCCTGCTGGTGACAGATCTGCTGGTTGATGTGGAGTCAGCCACTTTGATAGTGTGTGACAGGTTTGTGAGACAGCTGGTAAGCCATCTTACAACAAAAGGGTTTACTTTCAGTTTTGCTAAGTTTATCAGTAATGCCTGAGTGTGGGATTGTGTCAAAGGCCTTTGCCAAGTTGAGGTATGCTGTGTGCATAGATTTGCCCTCATCAATGGCCTTGGTAAAATTTTCAAAGAAACCCACCAGGTTTAAGAGGCAGGATCTGCCTTTGATGAAGCTGATTTATGTAGGATCCAGGGTTTGGAGGTCACCTATGTCTTTATTTATCAGGTCCATGATAATACGTTCCATAGCTTTACAGATGATGCTAGTCAGACATGGGTCTATAATTCCCTAAGTCTGTTGCTAAACCAACTTTGTGGAGGGGAATAACTGTTTCTGTTCTCCATTCTGCATGAAGAAAGCCTGTAGTTAGGCTGTGATTGAATAGACTACTTAATTTTTTAACATTTGTTGACCGGGAATGTCCGACTAGGTTCCACAGAGCCTGTTTTCAGCGGAGGCCCGGGGAGAAATGCTCCAGATGCATGTCTTTGAATGTAGGAAACCGAGTACCCGGAGGAAACCCACGCGAACACAGGGAGAACATGCAAACTCCACACAGAAGGCACCCCAGCCGAGAATCGAACCAGAGAACCTCTTGCTGTGAGGTGACAACGCTAACCGCTGCACCACTGCGCCGCCCAATGGTGATGCTAGCTCATGGTTTAGTTTGTTTAGAAGACAGCCTGGGATGCATCTGGTCCCATAGAGGCTGTGTTTTTTGCCTTACACATGGCTTTAATGACCTTCTGTTTGGATACGTAGGGGGATTTGTGATAAGTCTGGAGGGGATACTGGAGTGAAATTTTCTCCACTTCTGTCCGCTAGTAGGTTTGCTATCACTGTGGGATCAGTGTCTGATACCGTTAGTCACTAGTTTGGCACAAGCTTAGGTCCTATCTTTTAGGCTACATATGTGGCTGTAAAAGGCCTTTTGGTTATTATTGGCTGTAATTGCTAAATTGTTCTCAAAGTTATCCTTAATGGGTTTGACATGATGTCTTATTTGCCTATTGAGGCTGAGGAGTGTGCTTTTCCATTGTTGGAACCTTGTCTTAGTTTTCTTCGACAGCAAGATTTTGCATTTGTTGTAAAGTTTATTGATGCTGGATGTCCACCAGGGTGGCTTGTTTTTACTTGGGGATCTAGCTTTGATTCTCTCTGGAACAGCTGAGTCTATACACTTATACAAGTGCTTGTACAGGACTTTAGTGTAAGCTTTGGTGTAGTTACCACTTACAGCTGGGGGTGGGGCTTGGAAGGCATTTATACCTTCCTCTAGGAGGGTATAGTTTGCTTTGGTGAAGTTTTGTAGTCTGACTTCGCCCTTTTGTGAGCTTTGGTGTTAGTGCCAGTTCAAAGGTGACAGATTTGTGGTCAGATTTGACTTATGATGGCCCGATAGTTGAGCTGGTGCATTTGTTTGTCATGTTAGTGAGGACCAGATCTGGTATGTTTGTTCCTCTTGTTGGGGTTTGAACAATTTGTTCCAGAGAATTTGAGTTAACAAAGTCAAGGAACTTTTGTGCTAGTGAGTTGGGACTAGAGTAGGTTTCTCAGTTGATAGTGGGATAACTGAAATCCCCCATGACTAGAGTGTTTGGCAACATTCTGATTGACTCCAGTTTGGCCAAGTAGGCCTCATGTGCATCATGATCTATGGAGGGGGATCTATAACTAGTTATGACTTGAATGGGGGTCTTACCCACAGTAATCTGAAATTGGAATAATTCCATGAAGTTGTCCAATCTAACTAGTCGGGAGGTGAATTTATCCCTAATATAGATAGAAATACTGCCTCCTTTGGTTCTCACATGTTCATTTTGTAGTCTGAAGGTGTGGAAGCCACTGTAGCCTTGCACGGCTGGGGTACTCTCTGAGGCTTTGAACCAGGTTTCTGTGACTGTACAGACAACTACATCCCCCAGTGATAGAAGTGCTTCTAGGGTGTGCAGTTTTTGGTTTAAGCTCCTAGCGTTTAGCAGCATAACCCTTACTATGTTATGATTGGCAAATTTCATGTCAGCAATTTTGTTTTTGAGACCTTGCCTAAAAAAGGCACTATGGGTGAGGCAAGAGCCTTTGCCAGAAGCCGAAAGCCTAGTGGTGCCAGGTGCAAACCATCATTGGCAAAGCAGCGAGTTTGTCAACTATGTCTTCCTAGGCTGACAGAAACTGAATCCCCTTTGAATGAAACCAAAACCTAAGCCTATTATTGAAATCAATCATTTTTTGTTTATACCGTAGCATCATTCTAGGTGAGGGTACTATGCTACTCAAGGCTAGGGACATACTTGCCTGGGACACATACTTGGAGAAATTGGTTCTGCATCCAGTACTATCTCAATGCATTCCTTAGACGATGCATCTGTTCCTTTAAACTCTCCAGTTACTGAAAATGAAACTACCAATGTGGATAACTCTGCAATAGTACGAGCCACCAAGGAGATGCCTACAACGCATATGATGTTATCTGCCACACTGTCGAACCCTTGCATGACAATGGCATCTGCTAGTAACTCTGACAATGTGTTTTTTTCCAAGGGGACCACTTTCCAACTGAAATTTCCAGAAGTAGTAAAAGATCTGACAGGGAATCGTCCATTCTCAAGGGGCCGGTCGGTCCAATGGAAACGAGGGAGATCTTCGAGTTCACAAGGGCATACGACGAGCAACAAGAAGTGCCAACAAAGACTCTAACTCTTTGTCATAATGTTGAAGGTACAT